>NW_026521007.1:0-282254 GCF_024256425.1 Clarias gariepinus
TGAAGAGAAGCACCCCAGAGCATGATGCTGCCACCACCATATTTGACAGTTCAGAGTGATGTGCAGTGTTAGTTTTACGCCAGTGTTAGTTTTTTTGGCCAAAAAGTTCCATTTTGGTCTCATCTGACCAGAGCACCTTCTTCCACATGTTTGCTGTGTCCCCCACATGGCTTGTGGCAAACTGCAAACGGGACTTCTTATGGTTTTCTGTTAACAATGGCTTTCTTCTTGCCACTCTTCCATAAAGGCCAACTTTGTGCAATGCACGACTAATAGTTGTCCTATGGACAGATTCCCCCACCTGAGCTGTAGATCTCTGCAGCTCGTCCAGAGTCACCATGGGCCTCTTGGCTGCATTTCTGATCAGCGCTCTCCTTGTTTGACCTGTGAGTTTAGGTGGACGGCCGTGTCTTGGTAGGTTTACAGTTGTGCCATACTCCTTCCATTTCTGAATGATGGCTTGAACAGTGCTCCGTAGGATGTTCAAGGCTTTGGAAATCTTTTTGTAGTCTAAGCCTGCTTTAAATTTCTCAATAACTTTATCCCTGACCTGTCTGGTGTGTTCTTTGGACTTCATGGTGTTGTTGCTCCCAATATTCTCTTAGACAACCTCTGAGGCCGTCACAGAGCAGCTGTATTTGTACTGACATTAGATTACACACAGGTGCAATGTCTATGGGCAAATGACTGCACTCAGACCAAAGAAGGCTAAATAATTACGCACACCCCACTTTGCAGTTATTTATTTGTAAAAAATGTTTGGAATCATGTATGATTTTCGTTCCACTTCTCACGTGTACGTGTGTGTATATACTATACACACACAAAGTCAACATGCATACATTACGTACACACTGACTCACACATACACTATTTACATATATACAATTTTTAATTTTTTTATATAGAAACACCCACTAAACCCCCCTTCTTACTTCCCTACTATTAACAAGTTTTTTTTTTTCAGTTTTTTTTTTTTGTCCATTAATTTACCGTTTTATTTACAGTTTGTGGTTTGGTTTCAGCTGTTGTCTATTTTTTCTTCTTTTTAAGTGACGGTTTGTTTGTTGTTACCTGTTGTGTTAATTTTTTTCAGTTCTTTTAACATTTTTACTACCCGTTTCCTCTCAGTTTTGGACAGCTGTAAGAACAGGTTCACCTGCTCTTCTTTGTCTACAGGTGTGTGTGCGGTGCTGCACCCGGCCTCTTCACTCTCCTGCTCTGAGTCTGACTGTGGGTTTTTCGCTCATTCGTCGGTTCTGTGCCGGACGTCTCCTCCCGTTTTCTCCTCGGTTTTGTGTCTTTGGGTGTCTGTGGTGGTGTGTTGGTCTGCGGCTGCTGTGTTTCGGTGTGGATGTTGGGGGCGTGGTCACTGTCAGCACTGAACACTGTACTGGCACCAGGTTCTGTGCTTGCGCTGTGTTCAGTGGTACCGGTGTTAAGTTCA
Source organism: Clarias gariepinus (assembly GCF_024256425.1). Classification (NCBI taxonomy): domain Eukaryota; kingdom Metazoa; phylum Chordata; class Actinopteri; order Siluriformes; family Clariidae; genus Clarias; species Clarias gariepinus. Next base: position 1,448 of record NW_026521007.1, read on the forward strand.
GCGCCGAGCACGGGGTGTGTCTCAGTGCTGCCGGTGTGTTCGGGACTGACCTGTTCAGGTGTGTCGGCGAGGCCCACCTCAGGCACGGACTCCTCGGTGCTCCCCCGCCGGCTGTCCTCACGCTGCTGCCGCTGTTTCCCGGCGGTGTCGCCCCGTGAGCTCCCCAGCTGCACGGCTCTGTGCGGGCAGCTCAGCCTTTTGTGACCGACGTCCCCGCACTCTAAACACCTCAGCTGCTCCATGGTGGCGAAGACGGTGTAACTGTTGTTCCTGTCTTTAACTTTAAAATTAACGTTCAGCGGACCCTCGTGATCGTTTAAAACCATTAGGACTTGCCTACGCAAAGACAGGGTTCACACTCGAGCTTTTACACCCGAGCGGGATGGGCTTCATGGGGCCGGTCAACTTCCCAAAGCGCGCCCGCTCCCTCAGGATCTGCTCGTTCTTGATGAACAAAGGGACGTTGGAGATCACCACTCAGGTTGCTGGCACAGACAGAGGGGTGACCTGGACCATGACATCTCTAACTCGTATCCCGTTTTTTGTTGCCGTGGTTACGAGTGTTTTTTTGGTCAGGAAGACCACCACTGCTTTATTTATTCGGGAGGCAGACTAGATATTCTGGCACCCGATCTGCTCCCTCATCACTAGCAGAACTTCCTCCAGCAGTACACCGTCTTCCACAACACACCTGATGCCATTCTGGAGAGACAAAGTCTCGCCTCCGGCCTCAGAAGCCATGGTGCCTCGCTCACTCTCTCTCACTATAATCTTTTAACTTTTTTTTTGTTTTTTAACTAATAACATGAACAAAAAATTAATACATAAAAAAATTTTCCACGTCTAAAACTAATCCTTTCTGTAATACAAAAAGTTTGATTGTTGTATAGTGAGAGAAAAAAAACGTTAGATTGATGTGCGCATGCCCAATAGAGCTCAAGCTGTATTCCATCTAGCCTTAACTGTATTAAACCCATAATCAAAATCAAATTACAATTATTTAAAAGAATATAGTACCACAAGCTGTTCATAAAAATTGTAATGTAATTTTAATATTTTTGGAATACGATTAACTTTGTATTGGTTAAACAAGACCAAAAAAAGTTACAGAATTAGTCATTCAGAATGTTTTGAACTGACAGTTGTTTTCTGTAGTTTTACTAAAACTGCATAAAAACTAAAAACATTCTTGTTTATACTGTTTCATATTGCTCTTTATAATGTCACTTTAAACAACTAAAATAAGCACACTTGCACTATTCATAATTTGCACTGTTCCATTTTTCTCCATATCAGCCTTCTGTGTTGTAAACTGTCCCTTTTTGCAAAACAGTAACACAATTATCTTACCTCTGTTGTTCTCCAAGTTTGTGTTATTTAAGGTTTTTTTTTAGGTTAATTTAATTTTTTTTCAGTGTTATTTGTAACAAGGGTTGAGAGAAACATAATTTCAATTTTCTATATGTTTGCACTGTACATGTAGCAGAATTGACAATAACGTTGACTTTGACATTGCCTGATAAGGACAAATATAGTTCATAAAACATGACAATAAAGAGGAGGATGGGTACAGTTTAGTAACCATTGAAGTGGCACTTATTCAGTAAACAGACACAATTTTAGCCAATAAAACATTTTATTTAGAGCTGGTCCGTTTAAGAGTGTACTCCGCCCAACATGTACACTCAATCTGCTCATTCATTCATTTATTTATGCTGTAGTAGCAGTTAGGGGTGGGAATTTTTTACCATCTCACGATTCAATTCGATTCCGATTCTTGAAGCTACGATTTGATTCAAAAATTGATTTTCGATTCAAAATGATTTGATTTTATTCATAATGATTTCTAATCGGGTTTCTGATCATGATCTACTCTCATCTGCTTTGCTATACAGAATGACAAACGGAGACATTAAAGTGTCTTTTTCACATTTATTAAGTTAAATTCTCAGGGAAGTGCCTTTTATCAAAAACATTGTCTGGTTCTCAATTGCTACTCATTAGTAGCTAGCTATAAAATAAGTTGGAACAAAAATAAAGTGCTTCTTCATAAGAAAATCTATATTTCTCAGTCAGATTCAGTAACTTAAAGAATAACAAGTTATGAAAATAAAGTGCATCACATGCTAGTGCCACTCTGGTCGTTTCGGTTAGGGCACTGGCGACCTTTCCTTTCTTTTAGTCTGATTGTAAAGCTGTGGCACAGCTGTTTCAGTGAAAAACTTGCGGGACGGTATGGCGTACCTCGGCTCCGCTGTCTGTAACATGCAGACGAACTCCTCGTTTCTTCACCACACTGTAAGGCCTTAGGTCTTTGGCAATGAAGCAAGCGATAGACCAAGTTATTTTTTTTGCTCTCTCGGAGTTGGCAGGGAGTTTCGTGAAGCACTGCAGTGTGCGTTGGTCTGGCGGCTAACTCTGCTCCGTGTCGCTGAGCTCCGGGTGATGCCTAGTAATATGAGCACGCGCATTTGTTGTGCTGCCGAAGTACTTGGTCTTCGTTTTGCAAAGCTTGCACACTGTGTGTGTCATGTCCAGCGCAGTGCTTCAAGGCATTCGGTAAAAACCGAAATGACGCCAAACTTTAGCTTTAAGTGAAGACGGGGCTGATTGGATCTCCCTCTCATCCATATTTGCTTTCTCTTTGTTTTAGGGATTTGCCGCGCACACTTACGTGCAAAAACCGGCTGCGTGGTGGCATTAGTACAGACCAGTAGGCTAGTTACAAAAATGGAGGCGAACAACCAGCTGATTTTATTTATTTATTAAATCGATTCTTGGACATTTTAGATTGATTCTGAATCGTTGCAAATGAGAATCTAGATTTTTCTGTGAATCGATTTTTTGGCACACCCCTAGTAGCAGTTCATGGAAGAGAATCCTTCAAACTCTTGGTCAGAATAAAATGACGAGGCCTAAAACATTTCACCAGGCCTAAAAACATCTGTAGCGCAAAACAGACACCGATACAAACTGCCAACCCTTACTTCGAGGGAAAACATGTTCGTGTTTCGTCTTACATTAATATGTGTCTATCGACAACAATTAAACGAACAATTAAATGACAAAAATAAAGAAAAAAATTATTTATATTGACTAACCACACCAAGCCTTACCGCCGCCATGTTCTTCCACGCTAAAAAAAAAGGTACAGTGGAACATCGGATTACGAGTAACGCGGTTTACGAGTGTTCCGCAAGACAAGCAAAGTTTTTAAATAAAATTTAATTTGAAAAACGAGCATTTTCGTGGTTTACGAGCACCAAGTATCACGCATGCGCTTCTTGTTTTGACACCGAGCGTCACGTGATTACAACTGAGCCAATGGTTTTTGTCTCTCTTGCGCTGCAGAATCATTTCCCCTGCTGGGTCTTAGTGCTCGTCTCTTACTGGTATAATCAACATCTGTGCACGCGTGTACTGTTTACTATAACACTGTGACTACGTGTGTGAAACATATTTTATTATGTGTTCGGAAGCGCGCGTGTACAGCGCGTGTACTGTTTCTTATATCACACGTGTGTGCGCGCGAGTAAGGCAAAAGAAATTCTCAATACAGAGGTTAAAAATCTATTTTATTCCTCATCGCAGTGTGTTTGTGTGTGTGTGTGTGCGCATGCGCGAGCGTAATTAGACACTGTGCTGGCTGTGTGAGTGTGTGTGTGTGTGTGTGTGTGTGTGGGCATGAATTAACGAGCTGTTACACTGTCGCGAGCAACATAAAAAAGCAGAGAAGCTTTAATAATTTAGAGGAGAACAATAGTCTTTCCGTTAATGTGTGTGAGTGTGTTTAAACCAGAGGAAAAAGTTTTAATGTGTAAGATGAGGAGGGGTATTTGTTTTATTTTTAATTAATATTTGTATAAATTATTTTTATGTATTTATTTTTTTGGGCTGTAGAACGAATAATTTAGGTTCCTTTATTTCTTATGGAAAAATTACATTTGGGTAACGAGTGTTTTGGAATACGAGCCCACTTCCAGAACGAATAATGCACGTAATTCGAGGTTCCACTGTACTTACATATAAATAAGATTACCGCTGATTGGCCAACGCAGAAGCTCCTTTCACCAATGAGAAAGCTTTCGACCCGCCCCCTACCTTTCGATGGGCCCCTTACCTTTCGGCACACTGATTGGCCAACGCAGAAGGTCCATTCACCAATGAGAAACCTTTCAGCACGCCCCTACCTTTCGATGCGCCCCTTACCTTTCGACACGCCCCCTACCTTTCAGCACGCTGATTGGCCAACGCAAAAGCTCCATTCACCCACCAGTTTCTTTCGACATGCCCTCCACCCTTCGGCACGCCCCGACCTTTCGGCATGCCTATTGCTCCAGCCTGCAGTTATCCCTACTTGCCTCTGTTTGCCCCCACGACAAGAGTGGTGATCTCTAACGTGCTTCCGTTTATACAGGACGAGGCGATCATGAGGAAGCTGGCCTGATTCGGGAGGTTCGTCAGCCCAATGAGAGCCATCCCGCTCGGGTGTAAGAGCTTCAGCGTGAAACACGTCCTGTCCTGGGGGTTTTAACTAACCAAGAAGAAACACTAAATGTCAACTTTAAGTGTAAAGCGGGGGACAGCAGCTACACCGTCTTCGCCATCACGGAGCAGCTAAGGTGTTTTGAGTGCGGGGACATCGGACACAAGAGGTTAAGCTGTCCACACGGAGCCACACAGCCGCGGAGCTCAGGGGCCGACTCGGCCGGGAAACAGCAGCAGCAGCGCAGGAAAAGACAGCTGGAAAACACTGAGGAGTCCGAGTCTGCCACAGGCCTCAGCGACACACCCGAGCCAGCAGTCACGGAGGTCAGTCACACACACACTGCCACCACAGAGACACACACCACACCTGGCGCTGACCCGAACACTGCCACTACTGTACACAGCGCGAGTAAACATCCCGATGCGTGTACAGTAGTCAGCACTGACCACGCCCCCAACGCTGACCACGCCCCCAACGCCAGCACCGGAGAGGCACAGGAATCCCAGACCTGCACACCGACACCCAAAGACAAAACTACAATAAAACCCACGAGAAAAAGAGCCGAGACGTCCACTACAGAACACATCAACAAACGGAAAACCCGCAGCCAAACACTGAACACAACACAGGACACAGAAGAATCAGGATGCAGCACCACACACACACACACACACACACACACAACTGCAAGGAGACATAGAGGAACAAATAAACCAATTCTTACAGTTAACAGAAAAAGAAAAAAGACAAGTGGTCAATAAACTATTCCTGGGAAACAATAACCTGTTAAAAAATCTCACATCGACACATAAGAAGAACTACACATAAATAAACCAGACTATAAACCATAACAGGGTGACACAAGACTTTAAAAGACGTTGGAGTTGTTGGTGGGGTGGAAGGGCACAGGGTTTTCCATACAAATTTTTTTTTACATATGTTAATAAAGTGTGTGTATGTATGTATATGTAAGTATGTGTGTATGCATGTATAAGTGTATGTGTTTATATATGTGCTGTATGTATGTGTGTGTATATGTATATATTTGTATAAAAAACTACATACAATTGTAAAACAGTTAATTCCTTAATTTGTTATAATAAAGTGAGTTTAAAACCTCAAAACCTCTCTCTCACACACACACACACACACACACAGTCTTATGAACTCTGATTCAGGAAAACACATTTATTATCAAGTGTTTGAACATCCGTCAAATAAGATACACATCACATAAACACACACACACACACACACTGTGTAAGGCAGGGAGACGGGGGATGCACCTGCACAGGAAAGCCTGCACTCTTGCATGCACACTCTCTCACTCACTCACTCACTCTCTCTCACACACACACACACACACACACACACACACACACACAGAGGCCTTTTTTAGTCGTATGATATTTAACATTTGGAGTTTTATCAGTTCATAACAGACAGTCTTTCTGTCCAGTGGCCACATTGGCAGATATTTATCTCTCTATTTATCTCTCTATTTATCTCTTTCTTTCTTTCTTTCTTTCTTTCTTATGGGGGAACTAGATTGTGTTTTTCTGGGATTTTACATTTATACTGTAACTGGAGAGAGAGAGTGTGTGCGTGTGTGTCCGTGTGTGTGTGTGTGTGTGTGTGTGTGTGTGTGTGAGGGAGAGAGAGAGAGAGTGCGTGCGTGCATGTGTGTGTGTGTAAGAGAGACTAATACAGTATATCTGATGTGTAACTCAGCTCTTATCTCAATAGGGTGAGTTTTTTTTTCTTGGGATGTAAATGAGCTCATATAAAGATGTGACTTTTCCTGCTATATATAGATATAGATCGTCGTGTGATCCTCATATGAGGACCGTTAGGTTTAATTACTTTAAGTTTACCTGTTAGTGTAACTTTCACAAGAGAGAAACAGTGAAGAGAAAATGTAACAAACACAACAGTAAAGTCCATCAAAAGGATAAAACTGAATAACTGAATAAACATTACAGAGCATGTGAGCAGACACACACACACACACACACACACACACAGGGAATGAGGCATAGAAAGGGGGAAATGCACCTGCACAGGAAAACCTGCATGCATACATAAATGTGCAAACACACACACACACACACACACACACACACACACACACACACACACTTGCACTAAATCGGAAGCATTAATAGATGTTTATCAGCAGAATTCTGTCTCTACACCACATGTACTCTAACTGCACATTTCCTCTCACACACATTTCACTTATTTTTATTAATATTTTTGTAAATAAATGAATCAGACTGGATTTGGGGTAAAATCTTGCTTTAATCACTGAGTTTGCATTGAGGGGTGTATTTAGTATTGAGTGATTTGATCATTTGCATGCAGTGAATTTCAGCTCCAAGTTTAAATGGAATACAATAAGTGTGATGTAGAACAGTCCACATATCACTCACCTCTTTGAGTGGAGCTCGTGATTCTTCTAGTGATGTATCTGTGGTTGATCTCCTCATAGACTGCCTCAGGCTGAGTCTTACGCCTCGTCTTAGAGACAACTGGGAGTGCAGAATAATAATAATAATAATAACAATAATAATAAGTGGTGTTGTAGAGAAAATAAACTGTGTGAATGTGTGGTACCTCTCCTGAGCACTCTGTTCTGGTAAAACAGTACCACCAGATGCACTAAGACCAGGAAGAGCAGCGTTCCCAACACAAGGAGAACCAGTGGAGGGGTGGGTGGAGCTACAGTTAATGGAGGGTTTGGAGAGGCTCTTCCTGAAGTCAACAACCAAGAAGAGGATCTTAATACGAGAAAAATAGTGAACAGCAACAAATATTGCATTGTAACAAATATACATACCTGATGTGGTGGTGGTGGTTGTAGTGGTGGTGGTGGTGGTGGGTGTAGTAGTGGACACTGTGGATATGTCTGTATTTGCAGACAAAAAAAATAATGCATTAAAAATTAACTCACTAGATCAGGTTTCTGACCTGCTGAGCTTTCAAGCTAACATCAAGCTAACATCTAAGATTATAAATAAAAGTTATCAAGTCTTAACCCTATGAGAAAAGTGTAGTGAGTGGAGAGAGAAAGCTGAAAAGTTAGCGCACCCCTCTGACCTGCACAGGTGACTCCAGCATGAGAGCAGTCAGTGTGTTTCTTCAGGGAATGATGACAGTCCCACAGGTGAATCTCATCCCCTCGACAATTCACTCTGTTCAGCCAGATAGTCCCTTCACCAGGACCAAAGCTAACATTCCTATTAGCACTCAGCGCCGAGCCACAGCCCAGCTGTCTGCACACCACCTGAGCGTTACTGATGTTCCACTGATCATCACAAACGGAGCCCCACGTAGCGTTATGATACACCTCCAACCTCCCAGAGCAGCTTCCCTTTCCTCCACTCAGCCTGAGAGACCAGTGCTCTACATCACACACATCACACATGAGGAAACACACCAACGCTGAAGAACAGCTCCACTCACACACTGAACTACAACACTATGATACATCAATAAGAACTGAACATCATCTATTAAAACCAACTTATTGCTGAATTCTGGATAGAAATTGTAAAAATCCAAATAGGTAAAATGCTTGTTATATCATCCATTAACTAAAAATTAAAATGTTGGTATATCCCTGTGCTGTTAGAGAAGTAAAACACTCCAGGACTTCTTCATTAACTCCTGGGTGGAATCAGTAACTCTTTCCTTAACACCTGACTAATGTAACAGATGTAAGTGTCCTTACTTGGGCAATATTTCTGAAGAGGAAATGAAGAGCATGTCCCATGATTCTGTAGAGACGTTTTATCTTCTGCTGTAATAACATACATGAAAGTGAACTTTTCACACATTCTTATTATATAGCTGCAATATTTATGCAATTTCTACAGAGAGAGAGAATCCTCCTACCTGTGCAGGTAATATGAACCACCTCATCATTATTACATCTGTTCTGTCCCCAGGGTGAAGATGGACACTTCAGCAGATTAGAGTCATGTTTCCTACATTTCACATGATCCAGCCAGTTAGGAGCAGATTCCACTCTCGCTCTGCCTGAGTCCAAACGATCGAGTCTTCCACAGTTCAGCTCTCGACACACCATGTTTGCTGTTTCCAGCTCCATTTCATTCTGACACACATTACCCCAGGTTCCATTGTAGAACACTTCCAGATTCCCCTTACAGCCCTCAGTGAGTCGTATCTCTCTAAACTCTGGGGAGAGAAGAACAACTTAGACTTAATTAGGAAAAAATCAGTTTCATTAAATCAGATAAATATTACCATTGCAATTACGATTATGTAGAATTTAAACCTCAGTTTTGTAATACAGACATATACATATTCAACAGGTTGAATCTCAGTCATCACACTGTACCTGAGCACACGACTCCTACGTCCTCCTGGTGTCCACATTCCCCCTCTTTACACAGCTGAGACCTGCAGTTCCACAGGGACATCTCGTTCCCCTCACACTCCACCTCATTCAGCCATATGGACCCAGTTCCAGGACCAAACCAGGCTGGTATGTGGGTACTGAGGGCCACTCCACACTGCAGCTGTCTGCACACCACCTGCGCATCCTCAATATCCCACGAGTCATCACACACTGTCCCCCACGAGCCACTGTGGAAAACCTCCAGCCTTCCTGCACAGTCTCCCCCAGAACCAACCAGTCTGATCGACCTGGGATCTAAAATTTTAAATGAAGCTTCCATACATTTGACGAGTCTGTATATTTATTAAGTATGTTTTAAAAGACCATATTACTATTGTTAATAGTTGCTCATGTATCAGTGTTGTGCTGTGTACCTGAGCAGGTAACATACAGCTGTTCCCCAGAGCTGCAGTTGACAGGTTGTGCACTGCTGCAGTTCCCCAGATGAGCTTCACTCCCAGAGCAGCTGAAACCCGTTACACACATGTGTTTGTGTTCAGTGGTGGATGGAGAGGAGCGGTAGTTCAGCACAGAGCCACAGCCCAGCTGTCTGCAAAGCACAGACGCCTCAGACAGACTCCACGAGTCCAGGAGAACTCTCCTCCAGTCCTGCCTGAAATAAATCTCCACCTCCCCCTGACACTCGCTCCCTCCAGACAACCGCACTCGACCCTCATGAAACGCCATGGATGATCCTGAAGCAGTAGAACATCATTTAAATATTCTAATGAACACTGAGCTTATTCACTAACGTGGTGTAGGTGAGGTTAATATCTCACCATTACAGATGACTCCAGCATCGTGTTTATGAGAGCATGCAGCTCGACTCCATGATGAGATGTCACATTGTGATAGGTGTGTCTCATTCCCCTGACAATCAAACACATCAGCCCAGATGTGGCCACTCCCCTCCCCAAACCAGTCCACCCCCACCACAGCCACAGCACTCCCACAATCCAGCTGTGCACAGAGAACATCTGCAGCTCTCATATCCCAGCTTACAGCACAAACTGTGCCCCAGTCACTGAGGTACTGGAGCTCCACTCGACCAGAACAGGAGTCCGGTCCGTTCACCAGCCGCGCCTCTGTGTGACCTGAACAAACAGCAGAGAGCTCAGTGAAAGGGGAACATTAACAAAGACACCTTAAAGTTTAATTGACAGGTATGTGTTCTCTATTTAAACATAAGTTAAATAATGATACTTAACCAGAACATATTAATCCCACATCGTTGTCATGGGAGCAGTGTGAGTGTTTGAGTGAAGATGATGTTGGACAGAAGTAAATCTGAGATTCATTTCCTCTACACTGAAGCTCCTCTGTCCACACCTGACCCTCCCCTCGGCCAAAAGCAGCTGATCCCAGCACCTTCACAGGAATCCCACAGCCCAGCTCTCGACACACAACCTCTGCATCCTGCTGGTCAAAGTCAGCATCACACACTGTGGACCAGGAACCTCCCAGAACCACCTCCACTCTCCCAGAGCACTGATGAGGACCAGCAGAGAGTCTCGACATTCTGTGACCTGTGTTTATTTCATTGTGTAAATATTGTGCATGTTTCAGCAGAACAGAATATCAAGAAAAAAACATAATATTTGCAGTGACATCCAACTCTGATAGCTGAAATTAATTGCAGTCATGGTCGTATAATTACAGGTAAATTTTAATTATGAAACAAATATATTTAGTTTAATGTAATTTATATATATTATAAATTGGTGGTTTTAGATTTTATGCCCCTCATCTGTAAAAGTTAATTAAACTGCAAGGTTTTAAAGTTTTAGTCAAAAGGGGGGAAAGAACAGCTGTTCTTATAATATTGTAAAAAAAAAAAAAAAAGACTCTTCTAACTGTCGGGTAAAAAAAAGATTTTCTGTAACCTGATAATATAAATTTAAAGCTTTTTACCATCATAAAATGACTGAGATGTATTTTCTATTTCAAAGATTTTATGGTCAGATTTTATCACAGCAGCTTCTACATTTCTGTAGTTTAGTAAAATGGGAACATTTTCCCCCTCGTCTCACTGCAGCTGACTCGGCTAAATCTGCAGTGTTTAGGGTTTTGGTGATTCCTGGCCACAGACTTGAAGCTCCGCAGTGTGTAATGACTCTTTTTACCCTCCTGGGGCATTTTTGTGAATGAAACTTTCCCACAAACAGAGTGGACCAGGAGCCTTAGATGAGGATTTTAGGGGTGTTGATTATGTGAATGATCAAATCTCATGTACGCGCTGCTCTTCATGAACAGGTGGCACTAATCAGTCTGAAACCAGGGATTTACCACAAGTGTGTGTAGTTTAATGAATCTGATGTGAAACACTCATATAAACACCATTCACAGAGAAAAGTCAGAGAAATTTAATACAAGAACAAGAAAATGTTCCTGCATGAGGCCCCATGTGTTTTTGTCTGTTTTTCTCACTAGTTATTAGTGAAGTTCAGGAGGCAAATCAATTACAGTGGAACCTCGGATTACGAGTAACACGGTTTACGAGTGTTCCGGAAGACGAGCAAAGATTTTTAATAAATTTTGACTTAAAAAACGAGCGTTGTCGTGGTTTACGAGCTCCGAGTATCATGTATAACACATGCACTTCTTGTTTTGACACCGAGCGTCACGTCATCACAACTGAGCCAACGTTTTTTCTCTCTCTTGCGCTGTGGGTATTTATCTCCCCTGCTGGGACTTAGTGCTCGTCTCTTACTGGTATAATCAACATCTGTGCACGCGTGTACTGTTTACTATAACACTGTGACTACGTGTGTGTGAAACATATTTTATTATGTGTTCGGAAGCGCGTGTGTACAGCGTGTGTTGTACTGTTTCTTATAACACAAACAACAAAAATCTTCCTCATCGCAGTGTGTGTGTGTGTGCGCGCGTGAGCGTAATTAGACACTGTGCCGGCTGCGTGTGTGTGTGTGTGTGTGAAACCCTCATTTACAAACACACACGCGTGCACAGAAATGAAGGCAAGAGACACACACTATGCTCTCCGGAGAAACTCTGTCGCAAATCTTTTCAGAGGTAAAGTGCTGGGTCATTTGTTTGTTTGTTTTACTTTACAGCAGTGATTCTGTTAGTTTGCGCTCACACGAGTGTCATTAGCGATGTTTATTGCTTTTTAGATAAAACAGTGTAGCGGGAGAGAGACGTTGATTTATGACCCTTTGTTTACGGAAGTGTAGTCCAGTGTGGGAGATGCATTGTGGGTAATGCAGTCCGGTGTATGTGAACGCGAATGTGAGATTTAAGTTATGATATTAAGTCTGAGTTTTGTTCTTCAGTAGTTTTTTTTTGTTGGATTTAAATGCAGGATTCACCCGAAAGTTTGTACTATAACCTGACAATGCAGAAAATAAAAGAATGGGCATCGACCAGTTTGTCCATCTCATCATTACACGAGCATGGATTAACGAGCTGTTACGCTGTCGCGAGCAACATTAAAATAAAGCGGAGAAGCATTAATAATTTAGAACAGAACAACAGTCTTTCCGTTAATGTGTGTGTGAGTGTGTTTAAACGAGAGAGGAAAGTTTTAATGTGTAAGATGAGGAAAGTGAGACAGGAGGAGCTGAAAGCAAGAGTCTTCACTTACTCTAGCCTCATACACACACACGCACACTCATACACAGCGCCTGCATGCACAAAGGGAAACGCTTATCTGCCGGGATTTATTTTTAACTTTTTTAAAAGGTAACGTGCAGGTTAATTTGTTTTATTCTTACTTAATATTTTGTATTAATTATCTTTATGTATTTATTTTTTGGGGCTGTTAAACGAATAATTTAAGTTTCCATTATTTCTTATGGGGAAATTTAATTTGGTTTACGAGCGTTTTGGAATACGAGCCCACTTCCGGAATGAATTATGCTCGTAATCCGAGGTTCCACTGTATTTATATTATAAATTAGTCAAATGTCTACAAAAAAATAAAATATAAAGAAAGACAAGCTAGTTTTTGTTACATTTTGTCAGATTTGTATTTCAAATGTGGCCTAAACAATAATTTAAAAATGACTTCAGATTAATGACTTTGTGCCAATCAGTTAATTTTATAACTGTTATTAGTGAAATTCGGTGCAATTCAAGTGCAGTTTTTGGTTTTACTGGTAGTCACTTTAAATTGATCTTTAAAAAAAAATCCTTATTACATAAAAAATATTAAGTAAAAAAAGTTCTTTTTCGTATAAATAGGTTTTATTGAACGTTCTAATAAATATAAAATGTTTATTATAATCGGTTCCTCACTGTATATTTGTAAACATATTTAACAGTCACAGTTACCTGCATATGTAAATGATAACTGAGACCCAAATTAGTGAGTATTTGTCCTCCTCCACTTTACCATACAGATAAAAACCTGAACCTAGGCCTCAGTCTCTGTGCCACCCCAAAGTGAGTGCTGGGCCCAGCCTGGCCACCCCTATGAAAAAAGTCTGGCTCTGCCACTGCCTGTCATAATGAACCTCCTGCAAATGGACCCTTACTCAGGCTCAGTCAGCTCTTTGGTAGAGTCGCACCAGGCTTTACATTTAAATAAAGACAAAATGGAATTCAAATAATGTGTGAATAGAATTACACTTAAATCATGCTGATAATCTAACTCATTGTTTTTATTCCCTAAATTCAGTAGTTTACCTGAGCAGGTGACTCCAGAGTCAAAACCATGATGACAGCCATGAGGTTCCCCTCTATCATATGGCCTACAGTTCTTCAGTGTCAATCCATTACAGCCACGAACCATCCAGATTGGTCCTGATCCTGGTCCAAATTCAGCCTCACCGTACACATTTACAGGCTTACCACAGTGCAGCTCTCTACACAGCACTGCAGCAACTTTCTCATTAGAGCCCATACTACACACTGTTCCCCACTGTCCCTCAAGAAGAACCTCCACTCTCCCAGCACAGCGACTTCCACCATTCACCAACCTCACAGGGTCTGAGAGAGAGAGAGAGAAAGAGAGAGGTTTTATTATCACACAAACACACACACACACACGCTTGCTCATCAGGGACAATCTTATTATTTTGATTCATACACATTCAGATTTCACACAAACTTAAATAATTATTATAATTTTTTTAAAGCTGCGTTGCGACAATGTCAATTGTTAAAAGCGCTATACAAAAATAAATTGAAATTGAAATTAAACACACACCCTACCTCAGGATGTAACACATTACTCACTATGCTGCACATTCCTTGTTTACACATAAATGTGGACAAACTGCACTTTGGAACATGAAGAACCACACCGCTGCTAACACACACATTAGTACCATCCATTTCATACTTCATGTTTCACACTGCTGCTGTCATACACAACATACTTTTAAACTTCTATATTCCTACACTTTTATACCTCAGAGTTTACAGTCTGTACATCCTGCATCATTATACACTTGTTTTAATTCTGTTTTATTTTGATAAAATTTGTAAACACTGTCTGCGCCAAAATATACAGTACTGAAATGAAAAGATGAACAATATTTCCTTGATGTCACCAGTGAGTTTATTTCCACTGAGAGAAACTAATATACACACTATTAGCGTGTTGATTTACCCATATGGAATTATTTATCCTGGAAAGGTTTCCTGCAGTATGGAGAGAGCTGGAGCTCCACCCTGTTGACATTCAAGATGCGCGGGTTCTTATACAATTTTCAGGTGATTTTTTTTACATATGTTTTATAATGTTTTTTACAATTATTTTATTACCTTTATCAACAAAATCTATTTTTAATTACACACACATACACACACATACATACACACATATACACACACACATATAAACACATAAACACACAAACACACACACACACACACACACACACACACACACACATTGTCTCATGCTAGCTACATGTTTTTTAATTCCAATAAAACATGTGTAAACGTTAAACTCTAAACTAATTTTATACATGTTCAGCCCAGAAGCAACAACCAGGATGGTTCACTAACACTTAAACACACTCACTGAACCTGGAAATGATTAGTTTTAATTATCTGATTTCTGTGTCCAACACGCTGTCATTATAATCAATGTGAACTTTACACTGAACCCTGGCAGTCCAGTCTATTACAATACATATTTATTACATAAAGCTTAAACATATAGAGTAATTACAATATTTAATCAGAATTTTTTTAAATTTTTTATAAATGTTTCGATTAAAACTATTTTACCTGCGCAGGTGACTCCAGCATCACCACTATGATCACAGTCATTTCTTCCCCAGTCTGCTGAGTTACAGTTCTTCAGTGTCGACTCTGATCCATTACAGCCCACATCATCCATCCAGATTGGTCCTGATCCTGGTCCAAAGTGTGTGAGATACTGCATGTCTACAGGCTCCCCACACTGCAGCTCTCTACACACCACTGCAGCGTCTCTCATATCCCAGCTATTATTACACACTGTTCCCCACTGTCCATCATGAAGAACCTCCACTCTCCCAGCACAGCGACTTCCACCATCCACCAACCTCACAGGGTCTGAGGGAAAGAGAGAGGGAGAGAGAGAGTTATATAATGTTTGTCTTTTAATTTATTGATTAAGCAGTCAGGTTTTTATTTATTTCACACATTGCAGTGTTTAATCAAGTATGTGTCGCCTCTCTTTATGAAACGAAGCTGCTCGTGTCGGCTCATATCGGGAGCATTTTGATTAAAGGAAAGATTATAAGGGGAAAAGTAAAAGTGTCCACAAACAACATAGCACAATGCATGTGTGTGAATGGCCGAAATGTGGTTGTGAATTAATCTTTTGGTGAAAGTAAAATGTTCGTGTGAACCCGCGGCGCGATATGAGAGATTTATAAGAGATTTCTCTTTCCCAGAAATAAAACAAACACACATTTATACGTGTTAAATAAGCGCTGTCTTTGCGGCGCTGTGTGAAATGCACGCCGATGTGAGCCGCCGTATCTCAGTCATAATATACAAATATGTTTTAGCTGTGTAGTGAACCAATGCAACCACGGGGGGGCGCAATCCAGTGTCTTCTTGTGCCAGTCCCAAGTCTGGATAAATGCAGAGGGTTGTGTCAGGAAGGGCATCCGACATAAAACATTTGCCAAATCAATGATGCGAATCAAGAATATAATTCCCATGCCGGATCGGTCGTGGCCCGGGTTAACAATGACCGCCACTGGTGCTGTTGACCTACAGGGTGCTGGTGGAAATTGGGCTACTGTTGGTCGAAGAAGGAGAGGAGAAAGGCGTGTTCGTAAGCAGAGAGAGAAGAGGAAAGGCAAGAGTTTAGGAGTGATAGTAGGGACTTTTAATGTTGGGACCATGACAGGGAAGGGAAGAGAGTTAGTTGATATGAAGCAGAGAAGAAAGGTGGATATACTGTGTGTCCAGGAGACCAGGTGGAAAGGTAGCAAGGCTAGAAGCTTAGGATCAGGGTTCAAATTCTTTTACCATGGGGTGGATAGGAAAAGAAATGGAGTAGGAGTTATCCTAAAAGAGGAGTTTGTAAGGAATGTTCTAGAGGTGAAGAGAGTATCAGATAGGGTGATGAGTCTGAAGCTGGAAATTGAAGGGATAATGTTCAATGTTGTTAGTGGTTATGCCCCACAGGTAGGATGCGAGTTAAAAGAGAAGGAGAAATTCTGGAGTGAGTTAGATGAAGTGATGCAGAGCATCCCCAAAGGTGAAAGAGTGGTGATTGGTGCAGACTTAAATGGACATGTTGGGGAAGGGAACAGAGGTGATGAAAATGTGATGGGCAGGTTTGGTCTTCAGGACAGGAATGTAGAAGGACAGATGGTGGACTTTGCAAAGAGGATGGAAATGGCAGTAGTAAATACTTTCTTCCAGAAGAGGCAGGAACATACGGTGACATATAAGAGTGGAGGCAGAAGCACTCAGGTCGACTACATCTTGTGTCGACGTTGTAACCTGAAAGAGATCCGTGACTGCAAAGTGTTGGTAGGGGAGAGTGTAGCCAGACAACACAGAATGGTGGTGTGTAAAATAACCCTGGTGGTGAGGAAGGCGAAGAGGACAAAGGCAGAGCAGAGGACAAAGTGGTGGAAGCTGAAAAAGGAAGAATGTTGTGAAGTCTTTAGGGCGGAGTTGAGACAGGCTATGGGTGGTCAGGAGGTGCTTTCAGTTGACTGGACAACTACAGCCAATGTGATCAGGGAGACAGGTAGGAGGGTACTTGGTGTATCATCAGGTAAGGGGAAAGTGGACAAGGAGACTTGGTGGTGGAATGAGGAAGTCCAGGAGTGTATACAGGGAAAGAGGCTAGCTAAGAAGAAGTGGGACACTGAGAGGACTGAAGAGAGTAGACAGGAGTACAGGGAGATGCAGAGTAAGGTGAAGGTAGAGGTGGCAAAGGCCAAACAAAGAGCATATAAGGACTTGTATGTTAGATTGGACAGTAAGGAGGGAGAGGGGGATCTGTACAGGTTGGCAAGGCAAAGAGATAGAGATGGGAAGGATGTGCAGCAGGTTAGAGTGATTAAAGATAGAGATGGAAATGTACTGACAGATGCCAGGTGGGTGTTGGGAAGATGGAAGGAGTACTTTAAGGAGTTGATGAATGAGGAAAACGAAAGAGAACAAAGAGTAGAAGAGGTGACTGTTGTGGAACAGGAAGTAGCAAATATTGGTAGAAGTGAGGTGAGAAGGGCTTTGAAGAGGATGAAGAGTGGAAAGGCTGTTGGTCCTGATGACATACCTGTGGAGGTATGGAAGTGCTTAGGAGAGGTGGCAGTAGAGTTTTTGACAAGTTTGTTTAACAAGATCTTGGAGAGTGAGAGGATTCCAGAGGAATGGAGGAGAAGTGTATTGGTGCCAATTTTTAAGAACAAGGAATATGTGCAAAACTGTGGCAATTATAGAGGTATAAAGCTAATGAGCCAGACAATGAAGCTGTGGGAAAGATTAGTGGAAGCTAGGTTAAGGGCAGAGGTGAGCATTTGTGAGCAGCAATATGGTTTTATGCCTAGAAAGAGTACATCAGATGCAGTATTTGCTTTGAGGATGCTGGCGGAGAAGTACAGAGAAGGTAACAGGGAGTTGCATTGTGTCTTTTTAGATTTAGAGAAAGCGTATGACAGGGTGCCAAGAGAGGAGCTGTGGTATTGTATGAGGAAGTCTGGAGTGGCAGAGAAGTATGTTAGAGTGGTGCAGGACATGTATGAGAGCTGTAAGACAGTGGTAAGATGTGCTGTAGGTGTGACAGAAGAGTTCAAGGTGGAGGTGGGTCTGCATCAAGGATCGGCTCTAAGCCCCTTTTTGTTTGCTCTGGTGATGGACAGGATGACAGATGAGGTAAGACAGGAGTCCCCATGGAGTATGATGTTTGCAGATGACATTGTGCTCTGTAGCGAGAGCAGGGAACAGGTGGAGGAAAATTTGGAGAGGTGGAGGTATGCTCTGGAAAGCAGAGAAATGAAGGTTAGCCGCAGCAAGACGGAATACATGTGTGTAAATGAGAGGGACCCAGGAGGATCGGTGAGGCTACAGGGAGCAGAGGTAAAGAAGGTGCAGGATTTTAAGTACTTGGGGTCAACAGTCCAGAGCAACGGAGAGTGTGGAAAGGAGGTGAAGAGGCGGGTACAGGCAGGTTGGAATGGGTGGAGAAAAGTGTCAGGTGTGTTGTGCGATAAAAGAGTATCAGCGAGAATGAAAGGAAAGGTGTACAGGACAGTGGTGAGACCAGCGATGCTCTACGGCTTAGAGACAGTAGCGCTGAAGAAAAGACAGGAGGCAGAGTTGGAGGTAGCAGAGCTGAAGATGTTGAGGTTCTCTTTGAAAGTGACAAGGATGGATAGGATTAAGAATGAGTTCATCAGAGGGACAACCCACTGCAGATTTTGCAGATAAAGTCAGAGAGGCCAGATTGAGGTGGTTTGGACATGTTCAGAGGAGAGATTGTGAATATATCGGTAGAAGGATGCTGAGGTTGGAACTGCCAGGCAGGAGGTCTAGAGGAAGACCAAAGAGGAGATTTATGGATGCAGTGAGAGAGGACATGAAGTTAGTTGGTGTGAGAGAAGAGGATGCAGAGGATAGGGTTAGATGGAGGCAGATGACCCCTGAAAGGGAACAGCCAAAAGACAAAAAAAAAGAAGAGTGGACCGCGCGCGCACAACCTCTCGCGGGCGAGTCTCTAAATACACCGTTTTAACGGGGGTGGGGATAAGAAACACCGCACCGGCAGAACTAGACTAATGATTATGAATGCGTCGGGGAAAACAGCAAGGAAACTGACTGGCTATTTTAATAATTCATTGATAAGTTGATGTCTTTTCGTTTCGGCTGTGAGTGGATGCGCTGTACTAATCCATGTTTATACGAATTACATAAGCTGATTTTTTTCCATTAGTTTATATAAAAGCAGACATTTTGCTTTCTGTAAGTATATATTTTTCACATCTGTGAGGCAGGTATACACGGAGTTTAATTTTTTTTTCTGACGCGCTCAAGTTCACAGAAACCAATACAGAATAGCGCTGTATCCCTGTTTGCTTTCATTATTTTACAACACCATAACGTTTTGTCATCATTGTGCGTGCACTTAAATAAAAGTAAAGTCTTATAAAGGCTATGTAGCTATTATAGGTTTATTGTATAGTTTTTGCCCATTAATCTGACAACACCTGTGACTCACCCACGTTTTCTGATACACACAGCCAGAGTTTTCTGGCTACACCAGTGTTACACATGATAAAATATAAAGTCTCACTGTGTTAACATTTACTTTGCTTAAATTCGATGGAACTAAGAAACACCTATATTTAAGTTTGTAGGGAATATTTGATTTTTAGTGTGTCTCAGAATACAGGCTGAGCACTGAGTAGACAAAAGGAGGTCTACCAAAATTCAAGAAATCCTTACAATTTGGGGGCTCTGTCCGGGATACCTCTGATCAGGTGAGTGCTGCTTTTTAATTTTTTTCTCTATAAGCATAGAGCAAGCACGCTTCCTGGTTTTTGGTATCTGGACCATATACAGTACGGGGGAGGATTGTCTTGGGGCTTTTACGCCTGTTTAGCGCGCGCTCGCTTCTGAAAGGTTCCTTGAACTGAAGCATAGTGTGGAAGCTGTATTCTGTTGCCCGCTCTTTGTTATTGTCTTTGTTGAGCTCTTTGTTGTTGTCTTTGTTAAAGTATTGTGTGTTGTTTGTTGGAGATATTGGTTTTTTCTGTCGCGGGTTAATTCACATTTATAAAATGGGTAATAAGAACACAACTACTTATCCAAAGTTCTAAATTTGTACTGTAATTTTAGTACTGTGATGATAAATTCGTTTAATGTTTTACTTGTATTTTATAAGGTTTTTGCCGGCGGTGATACAGCGCAACGGGGGGGCTGGGATGTGAAAATATAATTTGTTAAAATGTTTTTATTATTTATGAAAGAACATAATATTTTATGTACTGTAATTTTAATACTGTGATTATGAATTTGTTTAACTACAACGTTTCACTTGATTTTATCCGCTACTATGTGCAGCTCTAACGGAGCGCGGCTCATTAATCCTTGAGAGAATGAACTGATGCCCGAGGCGTCAGTCTATAGTTATATAGCGCCACTCAGCGGTAGAAGCCAGCAAACGCACAAACCCAAATGTCGCCACCGTGAAGCGTGGCGGTAAAACCAGAATACCACATGATTAACATCTGTACACTTGATGCTGCGCGAAAGCGCTATGGGAAACGATTCCTCGTGACCGGTTGTGAAGCACGTGGTTGTCAAACACGCCAAATAATATGCCATGTATAACCTCAGGCAGGTGACGTCAACCAATGACGTCAAACAGCCTCAGATCTTTTTATCTTCAGGATCCATGTTGTGTGTGTGCGTGTGTGTAAGCATTTTTTAACAGAAAGCGAAAATAGAAAGTGTCTTACCACTCACCAGAAAGATGGCAGAGTTTGACACTAGTCCGTCCCTCCGTGTAGAAGAATATCTCGCTGAGGGCGATCTCCACGCTTTCAGTTTTGAGTGTTTGGGGGTAGAGCACGCTATCTTCAGGCTTCAGGGAGCAGATATGTATTGCGATTTTTTTCCTATTAAAGTCCCTCGCGCTCGGGTTCGCCGTCTTAAAGCGAAACCGCGACCCGCAGCGCATTTCTTGTGTGCAAATCTGGCGAAAGCGCACGAGACAGAATTTTCCTTTTCTCTTGGTCTTTCGCCGGATCATGAGTCTTTTACCTTCCACTTCTCCAGCGCGCTTCGGCGCTTCTTGTGAAGAGGAAGAAACTATCACTCCAGAGTGCCCGTCTAGTGATGAGCCAGTGTGTTAGTTGGTGTTAGAGGTGGTAACGCGCGGTCTAATACGTACACCTCAATTTGCTGTAAAAATAAATAAATAAAATAAATCCCCCAAACGCGCAAGGTCAGCCGACAGGTGCATGTCAGGTGGCCGAAGGAGGGGCTCCAATTATGGCCCCTCCCCCTCCTGGCGACCTCCATGAGTTAACTCTTTCATGGAATAAGCCGTATTTATCCCGTGTTTTTGTGCTATTGACATCTGATTTGTTCCAATGTCATTGATGAAAGCGCAGTCCTTTATGATGATGTCCCAGATCAGATTGACGCTCAAGGGGCTATCCCTCTCCATCTTCGTTGGTGGGAGGAGATTTTTCAGGCAGCGGGTCAGCCTGGTGCTGCCTGCACACAGTGGCTTTGCAGGTATACCAGACTGACCTACTGAGAGCTGAGCAGCAGGAGGCCATGGTTCAATCTCCGCCACCACTGGTGTTTCGGGGAGCAGTGGTCTCCAGCGAAATGTTAGGTGTTCGGTCCCTTCCTCCTATGTTCAGGATGCCGAACATCTAACACACCCATCTAGCCGAGGTGTCAAAGTTCGTACACCTTTAGAGAGGCTGGCAGCGGAAAAACCTACTGCCAGCTATGTCTCCTTAAGCACGAAGCACTGTGGAAAACCAGCACCCTCAGGAGACCGGTGCTTAATTCCCGCCGCCACTGGTGTTTCGGGTGTTGCGCTGAATTCATTATAGCACACTAAAGGAGTATAAGCTAGGCCAGGTGGTAACGTCACCACTCCCAAAGTGGTTTCAGTGGTGGCTAAGTGCCAGGGGATTTCATCCAAGGGCCAATCCCCAGAGGCAACAAGGGTTACATGCCGGAAGCTTCGTACCCTTTCTATGTGGTTCAGACGCTCGTCCTTGACTCTGGGTCCCACTCTAAGTCCGTGCTGTCGTCGCAAGCTGCTAACGGCAGATTTTTTTCCCTTTTGGGCGGGAGTGCGGCCTTAGATGGCCGTCCAGCCCAAGGGATCTGGAGAGGTCATCTTCTTGACTTTATTTCTGGCCCTGAAATACTCCCCCCAGCAATCAGGAGGCTAGCACGTCCTAGCACGGTTGGACAACATCATGGTAGTCTTGTAAATATCACCCGGGCAGACTAGATTTGCGCCGTTAGGGAAACTAGCGCACTAGGTTCTGCTTTAAGGACAGGACAATTCTGTCCCTCAGGGTTATTTACATTCCAGGACATAAAACATGTAGACCCAGTATACTGCCAAACTGTTTCAGTGCTGGAAGTTTCTCTTCAAAAAAAAAAGCCGTTCTGCATCCTTACCCAATTATCTTCCACAGTCGAAGCCTTCTGTCCTCTGCCGTTAGCTCTGGAGCAGTAAGACTTCATCCGCCGTGTCCAGCTCATGCTTTTAATGCACCTCTGCATTAGCCAGGGCCGTAAATTAAAGCAGGGTTTCAAACGCTGTGGGGCCGCGGCCTAAGGGCAACCGCCATTAGACAAGTCGGGTGAGAGATGCTAGTGCCCTAGCCTATGAGGCGCGTGGCACACTTCCCCTCTAGTAATTAGGGCCCATTCGACCAGGAAGCTTGCCTCATCAATTGCTCTGGCAAGAGGGGCTTCCAGTACGTCATGCGACAGGTTTCCTTTCCGCAAGACATCTGTCAGGCTTCATAGTTGGATGCCAGGCTCGCGGGTCCTCGAGTCAGCATCCCAGAATTATGTCTAAGACTCCTTGGGGGTACTGTGCGCACACTACACAACCCTGGGGGTCCAGATACTTGCAGTGCGGCAGTGTGGGTATTCTCGTTTCCATAGCGCTTTCGTGCAGCATCGAGTGTAGCTTTTGAAAGGGAACGTCTGGGGTTACTTTGCTGTAACCCTGTTCCCTGAAAAAGTGGGAACGAGATGCTGCGCTCCAATGCCGCACTGCATGCGTGACTGGACGTCCTTTAGACAAAATTGACCTGAGGGTGTTTCCAGTTCATGCCTATTTATAACCTTCAGGTGCACCTCATTGGTTAACATCACCTGCCTGAGGTTATACATGCCAAAATATTTGGAGGAATCGTTTCCCATAGCACTTTCGCGCAGCTCTCGTTCCTGCTTTTTCAGGAAACAGGGTTACAGCAAAGTAACCCGAGACGATTTTCAACCTGATTTCAAACAGTTCTTGATATTAACACTTTAACACACTCTCCTTTAACATTCCTCACAAGCCGGCACCAGGAGGTGTAAGATCGGGGGAATGAGACGAATGTGGGAAGTCAGAACCCATATGAAATTATTTAACCTGCAAAGGTTTCCTGCAGTATGGAGAGAGCTGGAGCTCCGCCCTGTCGACTGATGCACATGCACGTTCAAGATGCTTTTTCAACAACCTGGATGGTTCACTAACACTTAAACACACTCATTGAAACTGAAAATGATCAGTTTTAAATTATTAGGTAAATCAGGTGTGTTTGAGCAGAAGAATGATGTGTGAAGTGTGATGGACTCTGGTCCTCCAGGACTGGAGCTAAAGATCCCTGCACCATACAAACACTGAACTCAACTAAACTTAATGCTGCTCTTCAGTTACGTTAGACACCACACAAAAAAACACATTCTTAAGTTCTATATCTAAATAAAGTGCAGCAAAGACACGCCTCTGTTACAGATAATCTCCGCCCACATGTGTTTGATTTCTGTGTCCAACATGCTGTCATTATAATCAATGTGAACTTTACACTGGACCCTGGCAGTGCAGTCCATTACAATACATATTTATTACATAAAGCTTAAACATATAGAATAATTACAATATTTAATCAGAAAATGTATTTATTTTTTATAAATGTTTCGATTAAAACTATTTTACCTGCGCAGGTGACTCCAGCATCACCACTATGATCACAGTCATTTCTCCCCCAGTCTGCTGAGTTACAGTTCTTCAGTGTCGACTCTGATCCATTACAGCCCACATCATCCATCCAGATTGATCCTGAACCTGGTCCAAAGTGTGTGAGATACTGCATGTCTACCGGCTCCCCACACTGCAGCTCTCTACACACCACTGCAGCGTCTCTCATATCCCAGCTATTATTACACACTGTTCCCCACTGTCCACCATGAAGAACCTCCACTCTCCCAGCACAGCGACTTTCTCCATTCACCAACCTCACAGTGCCTGAGAGAGAGAGAGAGAGAGAGGGCTATATAACATTTGTCTTTTAATTTATTGATTAAGCAGTCAAGTTTTTTTATTTATTTTTACACATGAATAAAACTGTTGCATTGTTACATCTATCATTTAATATAGACCTAAGCTGCATTAAGGAATTACAAAATGTATTTAAAAAAAAACAGCAAGTTACCCAAACTCCATTCTTAAAACAATAAAGCTATTTGTTAAATGAAGGTGAAATGTTACTATATGAAAGAAGTATGTAGAGGTTTGTGCAGACGACAGGTAGAAGCCAGAAGCAGTGCTAATGTCAGAACTGATATTACTGGAAAATTTAACAAATGGTGTCCGATCAGTGCATAGTTACAGACCTGTATGATTTATAGAGGATTAAAGCTGGATTATAAATCTGTTTCTCTTGTCAGAAAAATGGACGTTTACACTTGAACTATTATAGGACTGAGCTCATGGTCACCACTGGCTCTGCTTGTCTGTAATTAAGACTTCAGCCTCTTTAGGGATTCAACCCAAGGACCATGCTGGGTGCCCCCATGCATTGCATTCTCCTTCAGTGTAAAATCTATCGCATGGGTGGCACCACAGACACACAGACACGTGACGAGGTGTTACAGGATAAAGGGAAAGAAAAAGGCATGGTCTTAAGGAAAATTGGAAAGAAAAGGATTATAAAGAGAGAGCAAGTAAAAAAGGGAAGGAAAGTTGTGAAGGTGTGCATGTGCGGGTCTGGAGCCAGTGCCCATGGCAGACAATGTGACAGATGGACTTCCTGTTTTCTTATGTTTAATAAAAGTCTCTCATGGTTGTATAATTCCAGGTAAAATTTAAATATGTTAGAAATACATTTAGTTTAATGTAATAATATACATCTTATAAATCAGTTTTTATGTCCTACATGACACTTTACCATACAGATAAAAACCTTAACCTAGGCCTCAGTCTCTGTGCCACCCCAAAGTGAGTGCTGGGCCCAGCCTGGCCACCCCTATGAAAAAAGTCTGGCTCTGCAACTGCCTGTCATAATGAACCTCCTGCAAATGGACCCTTACTCAGGCTCAGTCAGCTCTTTGGTAGAGTCACACTAGGCTTTACATTTAAATAAAGACAAAATGGAATTAAAATAATGTGTGGATAGAATTACATTTAAATCATGCTGATAATCTAACTCATTGTTTTTATTCCCTAAATTTAGTAGTTTACCTGAGCAGATGACTCCAGCATCACCACTATGACCACAGCCATCCCCTCTACCACCAGACATACAGCTCTTCAGTGTTGACTCTGATCCACTACAGCCCACACTAATCATCCAGATTGGTCCTGATCCTGGTCCAAACTGCTGCACATTTACAGCCTCCCCACAGCGCAGCTCTCTACACACCACTGCAACATCATTCATATCCCAGTTATAACCACATACTGTTCCCCACTGCTTCCCCTGAAGAATCTCCACTCTCCCAGCACAGCGACTTTCACCATCCACCAACCTCAGACTGTCTGAGAGAGAGAGAGAGAGAGAGAGAGGTTATTATCTTACACACACACACACACAGCATTTGAGTTTGTGCGATTGCTGGCTTCTCAAGTTCAAGTTCAAGTAGGCTTTATTGTCATGTTAACCATATACAGTTAGTACACAGTGAAACGAAACAACGTTCCTCCAGGACCACAGTGCTACATGCAACATAAATTTACAACATAAATTAACAGAAACACTAAACTAGCTAACCAAGAGGCCTAGTTAGCTGGCTAGCAGAGACAGGACAGAGAGACCTAACATAAATTACAACATAAATTAACAAAAACTAACTAGCTAAGTATAACATTTTTATAGATAACATAAAGTGCACATACAAATGTGCAAACGAGCAACAACAAAGTGACAGTGCGCAACCACGACATAACAGAGCATAAAATATGGTGTTGAGGTAGTGGGTAAACAAAAACATTCCTTAACACAGCAGCAAGAGTTGAGGAATTAGTGCAAAAAGTAGTCCAGTAATGATCATTGTGCAAAAGAGATAAACAGTGAAGCATTTACAGGTTGGTGTGTACGATAATTTGGTGGTGTAGGTCAGTGTGTCTGCACTTGTGTTGATTAGTCAGTCCAGTCCCAATATTTTGAGGTAGTTGAGTTAAGCTGTGTGATAATGTTTGTGTTAGTGTGTGTGTGTGTGTGTGTGTGTGTGTGTGTGTTTATCAGTCCAGTCTCTTTCTGTTGAGGAGACGGATGGCTTGTGGAAAAAAGCTGTTGCACAGTCTGGATGTGTGTGCCCGAATGCTTCGGTACCTTTTTCCAGATGGCAGAAGTGTGAAGTGTGTGTGAGAGGGGTGTGTCCGATCAGCCACAATGCTGGTGGCTTTGCGGATGCAGCGTGTGATGTAGATGTCTTCAATAGAGGGGAGAGAGACCCCAATGATCTTCTCCGCTGTTCTCACTATCCGCTGTAGGGTTTTGCGGTCCGATATGGCACAATTCCCAAACCAGACAGTGATGCAGCCGCTCAGGATGCTCTTGATAGTCTCGATAAAGAAGAGACGCTGTTGGGCTTTCTTGTGTAGGGAACTGGTGTTGAGGGACCAGCTGAGGTCTTTCTCCAGGTGGACACCCAGGAATTTGGTGCTTTCGACGATTCCCACAGAGGAGCCGTTGATGCTCAGCGGAGAATGGTCGCCTCGTGTCCTCCTTAAGTCAACAATCATCTCCTTTGTCTTGTCAACATTTAGAGACGCTGAGTGGCGTTATATAACTACAGACTGACGCCTCAGCCATCAGTTCATTCTCTCAAGGATTAATGAGCCGCGCTCCGTTAAAGCTGCACATAGTAGCGGATAAAATCAAGTCAAACATTGTAGTTAAACGAATTCATAATCACAGTATTAAAATTACAGTACAAATGTAGAATTTAAATTTTATTAAATCTTATTAGGTTTGAATTTAAGCAAATTAAAACTTAACACAGTGGGCCTTTATATTTTATCATTTGTAATTATAAAAGCTACGCATGTATGTTTTTGTCATCTTATATTTTGTGTTCTTTAAATTTGTAGTAGATTTATTAACTGAAATAAATGAAAATAAATGACCATAAAAATTCTAACATTGTCAGGACGTGCTACTGCGTCAGCAGATGTCGATGCGTTTTTGAAAAACTATATAATAAACCTATATAAGCTACATAGCCTTTATAAGACTTTACTTTTATTTAAGTGCACGCAGTGTTGCCAACTCGTCAGTAAGGAAAGTAGCTATTGGCTGTCGTAGAAGTCGCTAGAAGTCGCTAGATGACGTCATCACGTAATTTGCATAATGCAATTCTGTCATATGGCTTTCATAAAGTTACGTGACACTTATTTGAAGCTTGAAATATGGTAAGAATGTGTATTTGTATCTGACAAACCCATTTGTAACATTTCGACTTTTATCTCATAACATTAAGTTTATTCTTGTAGATTTACATTTTTTTTTTATTTTTAACGTGGCACTAAAGCTCCATCGTACCGTCGTAGTTTTTATACATAGATATATAAATATATATTACTATATATATCACCATTTTTTTCATATTTAGCAGATGTTTTTATCCAAAGGGACTTATAAATAAGAACATTTAAAGGAATTAAAATCAACAAAAGAGCAAAGACATGCAAATGCTATGCCATGTCTCAGTTAGCTTATACACAGTGCATTTAGCAAATGCTGATGATAGAATAGAAAAAGAATAATACATGCTTATGGTAGGCCTCTGTTTTTATTTTTTAATATATATAATAGCCTTAATAAAAAAACAGGAAAGCTAGTGTTATTAGTTTAGTTTTTTTAATGTCACAATTCCTACCCTCCTCCTTTACCCGGGCTTGGGACCGGCAAAAGTAACCCAAATGAGACACTTTGGCGGAGTATTTTTTTTGTTGTTGTTTGTTTGTTTTTCTGTTGTTGTTTTTTTTTTGCTTGTTTTTTTTATCTTTATAATCTTATAATCCACTTAGAATCTTAAAACATGAACAGTTTAACCATAACATTGTAACATTTTTTAAAATTACCATCTACATTAACAATTTAACAGAGTAGTCCAAATTTTTTTGTTTTTTCCAGACCCCCCTCAACACTAACACTAGTTAACACTAGGGGGGGGCTCCTGCGAGAGGACAGCCCTGTCTGTGAGTGCTTTGGGACGGGGGAGGGGCCGGCGGCGGCAGCTGCTGTGGCAAGTTGAGAAGAGTCAGTACAGACACATCAGAGTCTCCAAAAGTCTCCAGTAACACAAGAAAAAGTTGCCAGATTTGTCGCTAGTCGCTTTTTAAAAAAATTGTCGCTAGAGGGATTTGAAAAGTCGCTAAATATAGCGACAAAGTCGCTAAGTTGGCAACACTGAGTGCACGCACAATGACGACAAAACGTTATGATGTTGTTAAATAATGAAAGCAAACAGGGATACAGCGCTATTCTGTATCGGTTTCTGTGAACTTGAGCGCGTCAGAAAATAAGCCGAAACTCTGTGTGTACTCGCCTCACAGACGTAAAAAATATATACTTACAGAAAGCAAAATGTCTGCTTTTATATAAACTAATGGGACTGGCTGGAAGACAGCGAGGAGCAGCGAGAGATAGAGACGCGGCACAGTTGGGAAGGCTGCAGGCTTGCCATTCGGCGGACGCCGTTTAAAGGTGAGGCAGTGGGGAGATACAAGGTCCCAAGCACCGGCCAAGAGGCTCGGGCCGAGAAGGTCTGGCAGGACGGTGGCGAGGATCTAACGGAGGACGACTACACGTTTTTGGCGAAATAGGGAGCGCATTTCAGACTTGCGGGAGCAGGTGGCGCAGCTCCAAATGCTGCTCGTCCAGGTTCGAGAGAGCCACGCTGTAGCCCCGGAAATTCTCCCTCTCTCTAATCTGGACGACGCGCTCCCCCTCCCGCCCCCGCCTGAGGTCGACGCGGAGGACTACGCGCCGCGGCTGCACGGCGACGAGGATACGTTTCCTCCACCGCCGCCGCCTCTGCCCGACATAGGGGACGGCGCTCCCGCTCCACAGCCGCCCTGTGTAGCGCACGTCGCGCCAGCTCCTCAGCCGCCGAGCTTCGTGTGCGGCGCTTCAGATCTGCCGCCTCCAAGCTGCACGGACTTCGTGCCAGCTCCTCCGCCCGGCTTCGGGGACGGCACGCTTCTTCCGCCGCCTCCCGGCTTCGAGGACATCATGCCAGCTCCTCAGCCTGGCCTCGGGGACGTTACGCTTCTTCCTCCGCCTCCCGGCTTTGAGGACATCGCGCCAGATCCTCAGCCGCCGGACGCAGCGAGCGTCGTTCCAGCTCCTCTGCCTGGCCTCGGGGACGTCACGCTTCTTCCTCCGCCTCCCGGCTTTGAGGACGTCGCTCCAGCTCCGCCGCCGCCGCCCAGCTCAGCGGACGTCGCTCCAGCTCCTCAGCCGCCGCCGAGCGTCGCTCCAGCTCCTTAGCCGCGCATGAGGGCTAGGATTACGCAGGCTTTGCGGCCCTGCTCGCGAGAGGGGATCGACCGCCTCAGTGTTGGGGGTCCAGACTGGGACCGCTGAGGTGGGAGTCCGGGTCCTCCGGTAACGCTCCGGAGGAGCGTTTTTTAAAGGGGGGGTCCTGTAAGGGTTAACCCCTAGAGGGTGCCAAAGCGCCCAAAGACTGTTTTTTAATGTTATGTTTGTAGTTTTGTTTGCTTGAGTGGGAACTGCATGTCCCAGGTTGCACCTCGGTCAGGTGACGTAGGCATTCACCTGAACCGAGGCAAGTAATTAAGTTTAGTATAAATAGCCTGACTGAACTTCAGTCAGGCGTCTAGCTTTTGTTGTTACAGTTATATGATTTATGTCGGTGTGATTTTGTGTTCTTTAAAATAAAAGCCATTACTAAACCCCCAGCTCGCCTCCTGCACTTATGCCACCAAAACGAGACACCGATTAAGGAATCATGACACATATAAATTTGTGTTTGTTATATTTCTGGGAAAGAGAATATAAATTTATTTATACAAATTTATAAATTTGTATAAATAAAATCTTATAAATCTCTTATAAATCTCTCATATCAGCGCATATCATGCATTGTGCTATGTTGTTCGTATACACTTTTACTTTTGCCCTTCTAATCTCCACTTTGATAAAAATGCTCCCGATATGAGCCGACACGAGTTCATATTGTTTCATAAGGAGAGGCGACATATACTTGCTGATTAAACACTGCCATCTTTTTAAAGTGAAAGTTCACGCGATATGAGCAGCTTTAATTATTGATAATTAAATAATTATTAAATTGTGGACATAAACAGCAAAAAGAACAATATTATTTTACTTTTAATTATTATCATGTTATTGAATGATTGTTGGAACCTGAAGCCCTTCGTGTAGATTCATGCCACGAGTCATTTTATCATACAAAGATTATTACGTTGTGCTCAGACCACTAAGCGTCTGTGGATTCCAAAACTTTTTTACCGTTTTTTAATCACTGAAATGGAAGAGATAAAAAGTTTCCTTATCATAACACGCCTTGTATTGTTTTTAATCGCTCGATACACAACGCATCATTTTTAATGCTATTTTACTAAGGGAAAAATACAAATGGAATCATTTTATTTGTTTTTTTTTATTTATTTTTAAATTAAATTTAAAATGTAAACCATTAAAAACAGTGTAGAGTGATTAATAACATGCATGTTATGATAAGAAAAATCTCTTTCCAGGGATTAAAAACGGTAACAATGTCAATTTTAGAATGTAGAATCCAGAATATTTTAAATTTACACAAATTTAAGAAGAGGCCTGAAGCAAGATCCAAGATCCTCCAGTTTGCTGAAACCATGCACAGTGAGGAGGGGTGCATTTTATTTTCTCCGAGTGTAAAGGTGAGAACAGCTGGTTTACACCTGGGGAGGGTGTATTATTTGCATTTGAATGTGTCTGACAACAACCTAAAGTAAATAAGAAAATTATGATGCCGGATCAAACTTTTTAAAAATATTATTGATTTAGTGTGTGTTAAAAAAAAACTTGTCACCAAAAATTTAACCGATGAGGACTCATGTCCATCAATCTGATATACAGTATGCTGGAGAAACTCCCAGGTGGGAAGACACTGCTTTGTGTATTTAACATCTAAGACAAAAATAAATAAATAAAATAAACATTAACAACTTCCACTAAAGAGTCTGAAACACAGCGTACAGGATGCGTCACATAACCACAATATATTATACTATAACCATATTATACCAAAAATAGAAGTGTATATTTAAGTTATTTTAATGTTCTGTTCTGTAGGTCTATTTTCCCAGTTATTTCTATATAAAAATTTTGATGTCTTTAAATGTAATTTTTTTCATAATAACAATAAACCGATACAAACAGAAGCTATATAACAGTTTATTCTTTGTACAAATAAAATCGTTAGATCATTAATGATTTTTCACAAAGTACCAGGAAGTTTAGACAGTTTTTGTCTTAATACATTAATTCATTATTGTAAAAACTGCATTTTGTATTTTCTCCAGTTAAAATCATCTGAGTAATCAAATATGTAAAACACTAAGAAATAGGAAGAGGGTTCATATACACACATTTATAAATGTAAGACCACTCCAGGAAATTTTCCTCATCCCAGTTGATGTAGTGAGAAGTGTGTGATGTGTTAGTGTGAATAATGAGTGTGTACTTACCAGCTGCTGTGAGTGTGAGTGTGGATGAGAGAAGAATAAAAGTCAGACAGATTTCCATCTCCCTCCTCACTGTACACGATGTGTTCACCTCCACTCACCCAGAGAGACAGAGAGAAGTGTGTCCCCTCACTCAGCCCCCTACAGAGAGAGAGAGAGAGAGAGAGAGAGAGAGACCAATCACACTCAACATTACCTTATTAGAAAAAACATCATACAGACTAAATAACAAATCAGAGGCAGCATCTTTCACTTTCTCCATATATATCAATATAACATCAGCGCTGATGAACAGAGCTCCGCCTCCTGTCTCTGAGGGGTGTGACTGATGAACAGAGCTCCGCCTCCTGTCTCTGAGGGGTGTAAGTGATGAACAGAGCTCGGCCTCCTGTCTCTGAGGGGTGTGACTGATGAACAGAGCTCCGCCTCCTGTCTCTGAGGCGTGTGAGTGATGAGAGTCGACCACAGAGAGAGGAAGCACTCAGCTGTCATATAGCATTAATGCCTGACACCTGCACGGAGCAGATACACACACTGATAAACCAGTGCAGCACACACACACACACACACACACAATACATTTAGGCATTTGGCAGACGCTCTTATCCAGAGCGAGTTACATTTTTATCTCATTACACATCTGAGCAGTTGAGGGTTAAGGGCCACTCTCAGGGGCAACATGGTGGTTGTGGGGTTTGAACCTGAGATCTTCCGAACTGTAGTCCAATGCCTTAACCACTGAGCTACCCCTGGCCCAGTATTGGCCCAATACAACTACAATAGGGAAATATACCTTCTACACCAGGGGTGGGCAATTATTTTCCCCCAGGGGCCAAATTAGAAGCAGAAAATATTGTAGAGGGCCGGACCAAAAGTTTGAAATCTACTTTGGTTAATAATTTTATTTCTTCGTTAAAATAAGTAAATGGCATTGTTTACAGAAGCTGGTAAGAGTATGTTATAGTTATAGATATAGATAATATACACTGTGTTCCAAATTATTATGCAAATTGGATGTAAGTGTCATAAACATTACATGTTTAGTTTTTAAATTAAACTCATGGATGGTGTTGTTTCTCGGGGCTCTTTGGATCACTGGAATAAATCTCACACACCTGTGATAATTAGTTTGCCAGATAAACCCAATCAAAGGAAAAGTACTGAAGAAGGTTGTTCCACATTATTAAGCAGGCCACAGGTTTCAAGCAATATGAGAAAGAAAAAGGATCTCTCTGCTGCCAAAAAGCGTCAAATGGTGCAATGCCTTGGACAAGGTATGAAAACATTAGATATTTCAAGAAAACTTAAGCGTGATCATCGTACTGTGAAGACATTTGTGGCTGATTCAGAGCACAGACCGGTTCGTGCAGATAAAGGCAGAATGAGGAAGGTTACTATGGAGTTAATTATGTGCCACAATTTAACAAACAAACACAATCTGCTTTGCAAAGAAAAAAACGACTTTCTCACAAATGCAGCGTTTTGCAAACAAACACAATCTGCTTTGCAAAGAAAAAAAATCGACTTTCTCACAAATGCGGCGAACGTATTTTCTCACAAATGCAATGGAACAACTTTCTCTTCCAAAACAGCAGATGGCGCTATCGGTCAATTTACTCTATTCTCCCGAGACCTCAAACAACGTGTTTATATGGTTTACCCTTATGTCCCAGAGGAATATGAGTGGGGAACAGTTTTGAGGTGTCTATTATATATCCAGACAGCCAGACATATTAACAATCCACTATCTTTAGGATAGAGCCCTGTGGGGGAATACAGTTATATCAAACCACAGTTACATTTTAATTAACTATTGAAGGCTGATCGAACTGCCATTGGATTTTTATATCCATAACGGATGTATGCAACATGCATAACGGATGTATGCAACATGATGCATCAAAATCTTTTATAATTAGTGATCATATCTACACTTAAATAATCTTTAACAAAGTTATAAGGGGGGGAAATATTATAATTAATATAATATAATATAAAAATTATAATTCACACTAAATTACAGACAGAATGCTATTACAAACCAGATTGTAAAAAGTTTCATAAATTTCATGCAATCTAATACAATGATTCTTGCATCTTACTGTATCTACACCTCACGCTGCAACAGCTGTCTACAATGTATGATCGTACTACAGACACAGATTATTTAAATGTAGATATGATCACTAATTATAGTTAATAATTCAATAGTTAATTAAAATGCAGCTGTGGTTTGATATAACTGTATTATTCCCCTACAGGGCTCCATCCTAAACATAGTGGATTGTTAATATGTCTGACTGTCTGGATATATAATAGACACCTCAAAACTGTTCCCCACTCATATTCCTCTGGGACATAAGGGTAAACCATATAAACACGTTGTTTGAGGTCTCGGGAGAATAGAGTAAATTGACCGATAGCGCCATCTTCTGTTTTGGAAGAGGAAGTTGTTCCATTGCATTTGTGAGAAAATACGGAGGGTGCATTTGTGAGAAAGTCTATTTTTTTTCTTTGCAAAGCAGATTGTGTTTGTTTGCAAAACGCTGCATTTATGAGAAAGTCGTTTTTTTCTTTGCAATTGTGTTTGTTTGTGTTTGTTTGTTAAATTTTGGCACATAATTAACTCCATAGGTTACCTACTATTCAGCCACCCCTAACCAATGCTCACAAGCAGAAACGGTTGCAGTGGGCCCAGGCATACATGAAGACTAATTTTTAAACAGTCTTGTTTACTGATGAGTGTCATGCAACCCTGGATGGTCCAGATGGATGAAGTAGATGGTTGGTGGCTGGCCACCATGTCCCAACAAGGCTGCGACATTAGCAAGAAGGTGCCAGAGTCATGTTTTGGGCTGGAATCATGGGGAGAGAGCTGGTAGACCCCTGTAGGGTCCCTGAAGGTGTGAAAATGACCTCGGCAAAGTATATTGACTGACCACTTTCTTTCATGGTAATAAAAGAAGAACCGTGCCTTCCGCAACAAAATCATCTTCATGCATCTCATGCTGCAAAGAATACCTCTGTGTCATTGGCTGCTATGGGCATAAAAGATCATGGTGTGGCCTCCATCCTCCCTTGACCTCAAACCCAATACCTTTGGAGCATCCTCAAGCCAAAGATCTATGAGGGTGGGAGGCGGTTTGCATCAAAACAGCAGCTCTGGGAGGCTATTCTAACATCCTGCAAAGAAATTCAACCAGAAACTGTCCAAAAACTCACAAGTTCAATGGATGCAAGGATTGTGAAGGTGATATTAAAGAAGGGGTCCTATGTTAAGATGTAACATGCCCTGTTATAATGTTTTTACTTAAAATAGTTTTTGATTTCAGTAAATATGACCTCCTAAAGCTGCAAATTCAACCAAAGCACATTTTTAGTTCTATACAACCTATAAAATGTTTTAACTCTGTTGTGCATAATAATTTGGAACAGTGCGTTTTCAGTTTTTTATTTTTGAAATAAATATTGTTATCAATAGGACGAATAAAATTCAAATTATACACTAATGGTTGATAACTAGAAAATTATACTGACTGACATTTGCATTGACTAATTATGAAAATCAGAGAAAGATATAATTTGCGTAATAATTTGGAACACGGTGTAGATAATGAGAAAGTGAGGTTGTTTTACAAAAAAAATGAATTTATTCAGTGAAATTATGCAAAACAATGGAAAGTGTGCAACATTTGTAACCCTTTTCAGTCACATTAACACCACAATACTTATTAACTTTCTTAACTTTCTATTAAGATACCACAATGTCTTTGTATGCCAATAATAATGTAACATAACTCACAACATTTTTGTCCAACTGCCAAACAGTGCTGAAGTAAACATGTTTCAGTGTTTTTTTCTTGTTCATTGAGAGAAATCTAGCCTCTGTTGAGCTTTAACAAGTGCATCAAAGTCAGGTTAAATGTTTTAGGTGGAGATGTGATCATGGGCCAGTCAGAATCGGGCTGCGGGCCGCATTTGGCCCACAAGCCTTAGAATGCCCGGGTCTGTTCTACACACAATAATAATCAGTAATAATATAATGTTATATTTAAATAAATAATTTGAACAATTTATAGACTTTTTAAAAGTTTAACATTTACTTCCTAAGCATTTTTACCCCATTTTCGATCAATTTGACTGTTTCAGAAAGTATTCTTTAATTTTTATCTAAATATTATTTTTACAGTGGACACACAAAACCAAACATACTATAGTAAATATTATTATTATCACTATTATTAATAATAAAAAAACACATTGAGTGTACAGTTTTTTGAAGGATGGCAGAAAAGCTCTTCAAAACTGTGATTTCTCTTTAATGAAATGTCTTTTTTAATAAAGTGACCTGCTGAGGGCGCTGTTAGGATACTTCAGAATTGTGGGAGATTTTTATTCTTCCACTTGTTTATGCTACCTAATTTAAAATATTAAACAAAAGCTGTATCTCAAGTTAAAGAACCAAAGAATGACTCAGGACTCTGAATGAAGTAAGTAGGATTTATTGCAGCAATAAAGCCCAAGTTAGCGGTACTTGAATGTTTAGGTCATAAACCCCAGAATGATCAAGTGCTGACTGTCAGATAGTTACAGTACATGTTGCTAATATATTAATGTAGCCCAGTTTGTTGAATACAATGTTATCAAACTTCAGACATTTATATGTTTATAAGTAACTGAAAAATACACAAATGTCTGGACATGTCAGAATCTCTTCAGGGCATCAAAACACCTCCAGACTCCTAAGGGTTAATAGCATATTTCATCCATTAGATTACAGTAAAGCACTTCAGTTTAGGAAAACTTTTTTTTAATTGACCTACTGAGGGCGCTGTAATTAGGCAGCTGCTTAATAATAATAATAATAAGAAGAAGAAGAGGAAGAAGAAGAAGAAGAAGAAGAAGAATGTTTTAAATATGACTATTTGTGAAAGAAAAAATGCCATAATATATAAATCCATAAATAATAATAGAGACACAACTCCTGAATAGTGTTTATGTCTGGAGTTATGATGTGTGTAAAGTTGGTGTAAGTCATCATGTGTTTAAGTCTGAATAAGAGACATTATTTTTTAAAAAATAATATAAATGTTTTTTTATTATGTGAGTTTGTGTATTTATCTTTGTTTCTGAGAATAAAATAGAATCTTTATTGTTATTGTACAAGAACAGAGACATTTGATTTGCAATTAAAAAAAAAAGTCCTAAAATAAACACAATAAAAACATAAACATGGCGCAGTAGAGCAGTATACACTTGTGTGATATTAATTTTTCCCTGCATGTGATTTACTCAACTCAAACACAGATCATCACAATATACAAAAATAATAAACATTAAAACACTTTCATTTCATTAATTGTATAAAAATAGATGATTGTTACACAATAGGAGAAAAAGCGAATAAAACTCTGCATAATGCAAAATATTGAATTGTTCTCATTCTGCGAGGCTAAAAATTCACCTTTACTTGTATATTGTTTATTAAGATGTAACATTAAAATTAACGAGTCGTCACTCATTAAAAAGTGAGAATATTAAATAAAACCTGAGATCACAAAACAAACATCTGAGAATATTAAAGAAATATTAGATTATTAAACAAAATCCTGAGAATAAGGAAAGAAATTGTAGAGTTTGAAGGAAACCTGAGAATTTCACATGAAAATCTGAGAATCCGTAATGAAACTTCCAACATACACAGCTCCCTAATAGAGACTGCAACAAAACCTTCATTTCAATGATATGTTTTATAGTTAAACACACAGCATGAAACCTAGACGTATATATTGCTTGCATATTGTTTACAAAGACAAGATATTCAGATGAATTGTCAGAAATGTGTTGTAAAAGGAAAGCTGGAAACATTTGGTTCAGTAATAATGGAGCTGATTTAACTCTCCCTAATCTATTTGCTAATAACAAGGTGAGAAAATGAACATGGTTCAGAATGCATGAAATTATTGGAAGTAGAATCAAATCATTGTTTGTGTTTATAAAAGTTGAAATGTAATTTCCTGAGAAAAGGCCTTTGGGGGCGTGTCTCAGTCACATGGTCCCTGTCTTTCTGAGATTTCTCCTCCACCTCATCATATTCTGTAAAATAAACACATTTACCTCTTTAATATCTCCTTTGTATTGGATTAATAGTCATTGTTTTGTAAAACCTTCAAATACAGTAAATGATGCACTATGTAGGATTTCTTTGATCTGTAAACAATAAATGAAGAGAATAGAGGACATTTATCAGATGAGTTTTCTTAATATTAACACAGGCCATGTGTATAAGATGTGATAGAGATGTCCATCAAATTTCACATCATTTTACAAACTGATTCAACTGTAGAAATGCTACAAAACAATAATACATTTTATATAGTATTACATTTCTATTTTCCTGTTAAATGTTTGGAATAAATAGATTCCAGTCCTTACAAGATTGTGTTTATAAAAATGTGGAAGTAAAAGAGCCATAAATATACAGGTCTTATCTAAAGTGTGTAATAAATCTGGCTGCACTTGTTAAATGACAGAACAGAGATTTGTTCTAAAAACAGTCAGCTGATGTTTATATTATATATCACAGGTAATATTTACAGTAGGTCTTATCTAAACTCTTTAATAAATGCACTTGTTAAATGACAGAACAGAGAGAACATTTGTTCTAAAAACTCTTCTGAAAGTTGATATTTATTATATACCATATATAATCTAATCATATATAATCTAATCTTTGACTTTGCTGCCTGTGCACTTATGTACATTACAGAATAAACAAGAAGTCACTCACCTTCTGTCTCTCCTCCATCCTGTTCCTCAGTGATGACATCATCATAATCTTCTGGATTGTCTAATCAACAAATAAATGAAGAAGTAATAAACCAGTGTGTGTGTTGATCTTATAGTAAAATACTGAGTAGAACATGACGTTTATATGAAAAATAAAGATAACAGAAATAACTTGAATATATAAACTATTACATAATAACTTGATTATACTGATTTTATATTAACACTAAATTGTGAAATTAAAATAGGATTCCATGCAAGTGAGGAGCGAAAAGTAACTATTTAAATAAATACACTATTAAATTATAAGAGTTTAATGATGTTTTATTGTCTACCAGCTGCTGTAGTGAGAAAAAGGATTAACCAATAGGAACGGTGCATTTTTCCATTAGTGTGTGAAAGCTACTAGCCAGAGACTCCACTATAACCACTGAGATATGGAGGTGAGAGCTGATGAAGTCGCCTGCTGGAGCTTTACTGCAGTAAGAGGAGAAGAAATTATATCACTCTTTATAAGATGGAATTTTAGCCCTTATCTACATGATTATTTATTAATTGATTCATGTTTGTATTTATAAATCTATTTTAAGGCAACATTCTTAATTTGTTTAGTTGTAGATTGTGATGTTAAAATCAAACAGGCAAGATTAAATTTTTATTTCCTCGTCACATTCAGATTAATTTGGAAAACTAATGCATTAATGATTTCAATTAATTTAAAATGTATATATAAATTAAAACTTTCTATTTCGTGTGACCACTAGGTGCTATTCACATTTAATTAATAAATGCATAAATGTATTAATTATTTAATGAAGTACATTTTATATAAAATTATTTTACTATATTACACCTTTTTAAATTACATTATTTTTATATATGTAGTAAAATGTTATATATATATGTTATATTTAAATAGTTTACAATTAATAATTAAAATATTTACTATCAACATTTTTATTATTATTAATATTAATATTACATGAGTGTAAGTGCTATATGTACATATATGGAGCTCATGTGTATTTCCCTTCCTCTGTTGCAGTACCACTCTGGGCCAGTAGGTGGTACTGCCACACTTTTCATGTCAATCTCATTTAAGGGCTTAAAATTATAACTTGTTGCTTCTTTTCATCAGCATTTTTAAATTTAGTTTGGATTTGCTCAAGTGATACTTTTGTAGAAATTAATAATTATATGTTACAGAGAATAGATTAAATAAAAAGCCATTAAATATTATTTAATTAATTATTGTTCAGTGATATTAATGTAGATTGTTAAGTTTAAAATATTGTTAAATTGCTTAATTCATTATGTAAAATACATTTTGCTGAATTGTTTTAGATGTGGGTGTGCTTATATTAAATGCAGCTGTAACCCAGTGTTCATAATTAGCCATAAGAAAATTATAGACTGGTTACTAAAATGATGTAAAATAATAATTATATTAAAGTAATATTAAAGAATCCAAACTAATAAAGGTTTTGATTATGACAGTGAAAGATGGAAGTAGACAAATAGACAGACTCTGAAATCCCCCCGTGCAAGCATGTGGTTTGTCCTGAAATCAGTTGTTTCTAAAGATCCCCCCTGTGGTTATTTACTAAATGGTTTGTCCCAGCTGGTTGTCTGTCCCTATTGGGTGAAAGGTCAAAAGAACGCGCGCGCAGCGCTGGAACTTTCTAGACTTGAAGAAGCGAATGGATTTGTGTTTTTTCCCTCACGATTAGGAGCAAATCATAGCAAATTGTTCCTGGAGTTAAATGTGATGACATTTATCTGATGAGTGCAACAGTGAGGGTCTAACATGTTAACAGTCTACTGGTTTGTATTGCTCTAGCGTGGACAGCAGCCTGGAGACTTGCTAGTTGCTAAGCTAATTGTCCGATGCTAAGCCACGTGTTTAATGTCACCGGTGTTAATGATAACATGTGGCATCTATTTTTCTGAGTGATGTACATCTACGTCACATTGTATTACTGTTGTGAATGATTTATATTATTATTATTTAACCTAAGCTTTATGATATTTTATGTTTTTTATTGCATTTTACTTTGTTGTCAGTAGTTCAACCAGTGCCATAAGCCATTGTAATATTTAATTGGTGAATTGATTTTGGGGATTCTGACCATATCTATAGGTCAGGTTTTTAGTCGAGACTGGACCCAGAACCTTTTCGAATTGATTCCTTGGATTACTTTTCCCTGTCATGGATGACGAGCCCATAAGATACTATCAAGTTGATTGATCTTCAAGTGCGGTAGGAAGGATTGTGTCCACACACAATAACGAACCGAATGGAAATTCGTGTGATGATCCAAAGTGGAGCACTAAGACTCTAGTAGACCAGGGCCGGTTTTATTTTCTTTATGTGCGCACTCTTTTATTTATTTATTTATTTATTTTAGTTACATATTGAATGCATCACTAGAGTTCTCTTTAAAAACATTGTGGTGTAAATTGCATTCCCTTTGTGATGTTTGTTAATCATACACACCCTTAATTAGTAAATATAAATAGTTAAATTTTACTACTGTGTCCTGGGTTTCTGACTCTTGCCAAACCTAGAACCTTCTGAAGCTGGTCTACTCTATAGAACGTGATGGTGCCACTTGTGGGCTACACAGCAGATGGGGCACTAATTCTAATAATTAATTAATGAAAAAATGGTATTAAACTATTAGTATTTAAATAAAATACATTTTCGGGCTGTAAGATAAAATGATAGACAGAAGTAATTTTATTAATGACAATAATTACATGATTTACTTCTGAATTGTTTTAGATGTGGGTGTGACTTATATCGCAGCAGCATTATGAAAATGAATATATATTATAAGAAAGTGAAAAAAAATAAAGCTTAATTAAACTTTACGTTAAAAAGAAAGTTATTAAGATTATTTAAAATGAAATGCATGAATTATTTCCCCACATTATGAATTGTTGAGTTCTTTTAGATGTGAGTGTGACTTCTGTCAAATGCAGCAGACGAGATGTTGATGTTAATCAGCATTTAGCGTCTCCGCACTGTGAGCTCTTGGAGCTACACTTTACTACACTTATAGCAAGACTTTTTTGTTGTGTGTTTGTTTTTCATCAGTTAATGTGGAGCGTCTGCTGTACACGTCCCTGTGGATGAGCTGTTACTATGGAAACCATAATGTAGTGGAACGAGTGCATTAATATAAACCTGTGATTTACAGCTGCAGTATGTCAGAGCTGCTGTTATAGAAAATGAATCAACATCAATCAGAATGCAGAATTCAGCAGCACATTGTTTAAAGTTTATTATAGAAATGTTTAAGGGGATTTTTTTAATAACAGAGAAACTCCCTGACCTGTGGTGATGTTTGTTTCAGCCGTAACTGCATCATCATAGTTCTCGGACACGTCCTCTGTCAGAATGTAGAGATAAAAGCTATTAAATCCACATGAATGTCATTAATGATCATTTGGATGCTTGTGGATGCAACACTGTCACATTATTATCATACCTGTCAGTATAACTGACTTCTGATCAGCTGTAATGGCCTCATCATAATTCTCAGCTTCATCCTCTACACCAAAACACAGAGATTTAAAGAGATTTAAAGTTTACTGAAGTGGCAGTTTGTACACTGTGGATTTGATGACACAATGCGAAATGACATCGTATACATGTCAAAAATGTCACTACACACAAACCAATAAACACACTGATCTGCAGTCTGTGTGTGTGTGTGTGCTCTCTAAAACAAATCCCAAAACAGAAGCACACCCTCCACGTTATCAGCGATGGGTCCAGCAGTGACGGCATCATCGTAGTCCTCTGGTGGCTCAACTCTTCCTGTATCACCTAAATGAAATAAAAGCAGAGGCTCTGTACAAACAGCTCCATCACATTCTGACCTCATGGTTTAATGTCAAGTCACTCAATTGATCTGATCAGTTAACAACTGCACCCACTTATGAAGTCACTGGTGTCGATGACATCATCATAATACTCAGCCTTTTCTCCAATCCCAGACTTTACTGGAAAAAGAAGAGTTTGTGTGTTTGGGCTTTTAAACACATTTATACTCAATAAAATCCTCATCCAAAGAAGCTTTGATAAATGTGATAAGAGGGATTTCAGAAGCTTAAAGTAAGATAAGGTTGATTGTGAGATCTCATGTGTCAGCATTAAAACACTGGAGTTACTGTAATTCTTCTATACAATACATCATAATCACGTCTCAGAAAGGACACATTTAGTCATTTCTCATCTTTAATTTCAATTCGAATTTCTTTCAGTTAATGGAGTCAGACAAACTCACACTCTGGCCTTTTTTACCTGAGAGAAGCTCATCATCCACATGCTCATACCCAGAATGCTGTTCTTCAGAGAGGAGACTTCCTGTTAGAGGAGAGCAGGACAGGCATCAGACACACACACACACACACAGACTTATGAACTCTATTTCAGGAAACACACATTTCGTATGATCTGTCAAATGAGGTATACGTCACATAAACACACACACACACCGGTTGTAAGTCGGGGGGGGGTTGGATGCACCTGCACAGGAAAGCCTGCACTCTTGCATGCACGCTCTCACACACACACACAAACACACACACACAGAGGCCTTTTTCAGACGTATGATATTTAACATTTGGAGTTTTATCAGTTCATAACAGACAGTCTTTCTGTCCAGTGGCCACATTGGCAAATATTTATCTCTTTCTTTCTTCCTTTCTTTCTTTCTGGCGGAGCTGAAGGTGAGTTCCCCCAGGACACCATACACACTAGAACCTCCAGGTCTAACAAAATTCATCAAAAACTATCCATACAACCAGCCGGGGTCGGAAATATTCTGAAGCAAAAATCCAACAATCAAAACGGCACTATGGGGGAACTAGAGTGTGTTTTTCTGGGATTTTACATTTATACTGTAACTGGAGAGAGAGAAAGAGAGAGAGAGTGTATGAGTGAGGCTTTACAATGTCCTGAGTAAAAGTCAGATCGTATTTCTCCCAAACTGCCAGACAGCTGATCACATTTACACCCTACACACACTCACCCTGTCACGAACCGCCAAGCCACAGCTCTGCCATAATGTCTGAAGCACTCCTGTTCCACGTTCCCAATCACTACTTACATCTCACTGCCTCACCTTCCGCTCGCCACACACCTGTGCGGCATCTTTAATCATCCCCTTACCTATTTAAACCACACACTGACACCACCTCATTGCCAGATTATTGTGTGCCTTCCATAGCCCAATTCTCCAGCGTTTGTTCCATGCCTTGACTATCCGCTACCGACCACGCTTCGTTTTTCTCGACCTCGCTTTTTGTCTCACGTATTGGACTTCCACGCTCACGGACTTTGTTATCGACCATTGGGATTGTTTTAACGACTACGAACTTGGATCACGGACTTTTCTCTCGTCATTCTGACTCTGAACTCTGCTCTCCCTCGACCACGAGTAAGCTCAACAAAACCAGCCACCAACCTGCGCGATTTCGTCATTCTCCGGCTCTCCACGTCTTTGCATCCCGGCACAAGTCACGCTACAAACAAAGTCCTTTGCACCGGCTCTTTGCACTTCTGCATTCCTGCGCGGGACGCACAGGGCGCTCTCGCCGGCTCACGGCACTTCCGCATTCCTCGCCGGCTCACGGCACTTCCGCATTCCTCCCAGGCTCACGTCACACACAGAGCTCTCACTCCGGCTTCCGCATTCCCGCGCCTCTCGCTCTCTCTGCACTCGCAGCTTACTGACACAGAGGAGTAAGCGCCCCAGCTACAATCACAGTCGTCAAGGAAACCTCGCTGCCAGCCAGTTTCCAATCTCACGTCCGGCAGTTTATAACATAATAAATTCATAGGAGCTGCGCCACTGCACTTGGAACCATCTCGTCCTGCAGTCTTAACAGTATAATCTGGCCATATATGGATCCAGCAGAGGCAGTTCACCTGAGGGGGGCACTGGAGAGCCAGGGAGCCCTCCTAGGCAATCACCAACAAGAGATCAGGCAGATCACCTCCACCCTTCAAA
Organism: Clarias gariepinus; assembly: GCF_024256425.1. Taxonomy (NCBI): domain Eukaryota; kingdom Metazoa; phylum Chordata; class Actinopteri; order Siluriformes; family Clariidae; genus Clarias; species Clarias gariepinus. Next base: position 46,294 of record NW_026521007.1, read on the forward strand.
CCATCACAGAAACCTTAGCGTCACTTACCACTCAGCTACAGCAAACACAAGCACCCCCAGCACCTATTCCACAGTCTTCTTTTCCTTCACATGCCACTGGTCATGAACCACGCCTACCTGCCCCACCCACTTATGATGGTGACCCTTCTACCTGTCGCTCTTTTCTGTCACAGTGTTCCCTCGTTCTTGAACTGCAGGCCGCTTCATTCCCCACTGAACGATCCAAGGTGGCTTATATAATCACGCTCCTCTCAGGGAAAGCAAGGGAGTGGGGAACAGCATTATGGGATGCCCAGGTCCCTTGCTGCTTTACTTACAAGACATTTACAGATGAGATGAGGAGGGTTTTCGACCGTTCGTTCTCAGGACACCAGGCGGCAGGACAGATACTTCTATTACGTCAGGGATCAAGCTCTGTTTCCAACTACGCGATTGATTTTCGGACGCTGGCGCCCTCCTGTGGCTGGGACGAAAGGGCCCTTTTTGATTGCTTTCTCAATGGACTCTCGGACTCAATCAAGGACGAGCTCGCAGCCCGAGAGCTTCCATCGGACCTGCACGGCCTTATCGACTTGGCGACACGCATTGATGCCCGTAAACGATCCCGACGGGAGGAGCATCGGTCTTTTGGGAAGTTTTACACTCCAGCACCCACATTTACTACCCCTGAGTCACCTCCAGAACCTATGCAAATAGGTCGCACACAGATTTCTCCAAGGGAGCGTCAGCGCCGTAGTGATGACGGGGCTTGCTTTTACTGTGGCCAGGTAGGCCATGTTGTACGGTCCTGCCCACTAAAAGGTCGGGCCCCCCAGTAGTTCTGGGGCTACAGGGGGGTCCTGCTTCCACTCTTTCCCCGGATCAGCGTTCATGTTTTCCTGTCACTCTGACCCTGGACAGTCACTCCTACATCACCCACGCCCTAGTAGACTCCGGGGCCGACCAAAACCTGATCTCCACTTCTGCCGCTTCCCAATTCAAGATCCCGCTCACTTCTTTGTCTCGACCGTTCATTGTTCAGGCCCTCGATGGCAGTAGACTTGCTCCGATTACTCATTGCACCACTCCCGTTACGTTACAGTTTTCTGGCAATCACATTGAGACCATTACTTTTCTCGCTGTCCAAAATGCTCACGCACCCATTGTCTTGGGGCTCCCGTGGCTAAGACTACATAACCCTCACATAGATTGGCAGAAACAAAGCATCCTGGGTTGGAGTCCCACCTGCCTCACGTCATGTTTGCGCTCTGCTACCACGGGGCGAATCTCTCCCACCTTCCAAGAGGAGATCCCTGACCTGAACAAAGTACCCACTGAATATCATGATCTCCGACAGGTCTTTAGCAAATCACAGGCTGTCTCTCTACCTCCTCACCGCCCCTATGATTGTGCTATTGACCTTCTCCCTGGCACTTCCCCTCCTAAGGGCCGATTATATTCTCTCTCTCGTCCAGAGAGAGAAGCTATGGAGCAATATATTAGCGAGTCACTCGCAGCAGGCATAATTCGCTCCTCGTCCTCACCTGCAGGGGCAGGATTCTTTTTCGTGGAGAAAAGAGACAAATCCCTCAGGCCCTGTATCGATTACAGGGGATTAAACGAGATCACGGTCAAGAATCGCTACCCCCTTCCACTAATGTCGTCTGCTTTTGAACTGCTCCAGGATGCCCGCATGTTTACCAAGCTTGACCTAAGGAACGCCTACCATCTGGTTCGAATAAGGGAAGGCGATGAATGGAAGACCGCCTTCAATACCCCTACTGGCCATTATGAATACCTGGTCGTCCCGTTTGGCCTAACCAATGCCCCAGCAGTTTTCCAGGCACTCATCAATGACGTCCTGAGAGACTTCCTCAACGTCTTTGTGTTCGCTTACCTCGACGACATTTTAATCTTTTCACGTTCGGAAGAGGAACACAAGCTCCACGTCCGTCAAGTTCTGCAACGTCTGCTAGAAAACAAGCTATATATCAAGGCAGAGAAGTGTGAATTCCATTGTACTTCCACCTCTTTTCTTGGCTTCTTTATCTCACCATCCGGCATCCAGATGGACCCCACCAAGGTTAAGGCGGTAACTGACTGGCCACTACCATCTTCCAGACGCGATCTTCAGCGCTTCCTGGGATTCGCCAATTTTTATCGCCGCTTTATTAAAAATTACAGTATGGTGGCATCCCCACTCACCTCACTCACGTCGACGAAGACCCCGTTCCACTGGAACCCCCTGGCAGGCAATGCCTTTGAGGAGCTTAAGCGTCGATTTACCACGGCACCCATCCTCACCCTACCCGACCCCTCCCTCCAATTCGTAGTTGAAGTAGATGCTTCTGAGACCGGCGTAGGGGCCATCCTTTCACAAAGATCTCCTAAGGACAACAAACTCCACCCTTGCTCTTTCTTCTCCCGCCAACTCACACCCCCAGAACGAAACTACGGCATTGGAGACCGGGAACTCTTGGCAGTCAAACTGGCCCTCGAGGAATGGAGGCACTGGCTGGAGGGAGCGGAACACCCTTTTCTTGTATGGACGGACCATAAAAACCTCGAGTATTTAAAGTCAGCCAAGAGACTTAATTCTCGTCAGGCGCGGTGGTCACTTTTCTTCTCTCGCTTTCGTTTCACACTATCATATCGGCCAGGCTCTAAGAACATTAAACCCGACGCCCTCTCTCGGCAATTCTCTACCTCCCAGCACACTCCCACTGCTGAAACCATCCTTCCCCCTCCATGTCTTGTGGCTACTATGCGGCTGGAAGTAGAAAACCTGGTCCAGCGTACCCTCGACCAGGAACCAGGCCCAAGTAACGTTCCCCCCAGGATGCTTTTTGTCCCTGCATCAGTGAGACCTCAAGTACTGGACTGGGCCCACAGCTCTAGGTTGGCTTGTCACCCTGGGGTGACACGCACACTTTCACTCCTACAACAACGTTTCTGGTGGTCTACTATGAAAGAAGATGTCAAGGAGTTTGTAGCTGCCTGTGACATCTGTTCTAGAAACAAGACAACTAACCGCCCCCCCGAGGGCCTCTTAAGACCCCTTCCCATTCCCCATCGGCCCTGGTCTCACATCTCTATTGATTTTGTCACTGGACTGCCACCATCCGACAATAACACATGCATCTTGACCATTGTAGACCGGTTTTCCAAATCAGCCCATTTCATTCCGTTACCCAAGCTTCCGTCCGCCAAGGAAACAGCCGAACTTCTGGTTGACCATGTTTTTCGCCTCCATGGACTTCCGCTGGACATCGTTTCTGACAGGGGGCCTCAATTCTCAGCCCGTTTCTGGAAGGCATTTTGTGGCCTTATTGGCGCCACCCCCAGCCTCTCATCTGGTTTTCACCCCCAGACCAATGGACAAACCGAACGCATGAACCAGGAACTGGAAAAGACATTAAGGTGCATGGCCTCTCGGGACACAGCTTCCTGGAGTCGCTTCCTACCCTGGGTGGAATACGCCCACAACTCACTCCCCACATCTGCCACAGGGTTGTCCCCGTTCCACTGCTGCCTTGGGTATCAGCCACCGTTATTTCCCTCCCAGGAGGAGGAGGCTGCAGTTCCCTCTGCCCAAGCCTTCGTCCGCCGCTGCAAGAGAACTTGGCAGCGGGCTCGTGTCCAATTAAAACGTACTGTCAGCTCCTTCCAGCATCAGGCTAACCGCCGCCGTTTGGCAGCTCCCAGATATCACGTCGGCCAAAGGGTCATGTTATCCACTCGTGACCTTCCCCTCAAGACCACCTCTAGGAAGCTCTCGCCAAGGTTCATTGGTCCGTTTACGATTACTTGTGTGATCAACCCATGCTCTGTTCGGTTGGCCTTACCTCTTTCCATGCGCCGAGTCAACCCCACATTTCACGTCTCACAGATTCGCAGACTGGTCTCCTGCCCACTATCCCCACCCACCCAACCCCCTCCCCCTCCTCCACGACTTATAGACGGGGGTGAAGCCTTCACTGTCCGTAAAATCCTCAAGTCTCGCCGCCGTGGACGTGGTTTACAGTACCTGGTGGACTGGGAGGGCTACGGCCCTGAGGAGAGAAGTTGGGTACCAGCCAGGTTCATATTGGACCGCTCCCTCATTACTGATTTCCACAGACTCCACCCTGAGGCACCTGCTAAAACGCCAAGTGGCGTTCATAGGGGGGGGGGTACTGTCACGAACCGCCAAGCCACAGCTCTGCCATAATGTCTGAAGCACTCCTGTTCCACGTTCCCAATCACTACTTACATCTCACTGCCTCACCTTCCGCTCGCCACACACCTGTGCGGCATCTTTAATCATCCCCTTACCTATTTAAACCACACACTGACACCACCTCATTGCCAGATTATTGTGTGCCTTCCATAGCCCAATTCTCCAGCGTTTGTTCCATGCCTTGACTATCCGCTACCGACCACGCTTCGTTTTTCTCGACCTCGCTTTTTGTCTCACGTATTGGACTTCCACGCTCACGGACTTTGTTATCGACCATTGGGATTGTTTTAACGACTACGAACTTGGATCACGGACTTTTCTCTCGTCATTCTGACTCTGAACTCTGCTCTCCCTCGACCACGAGTAAGCTCAACAAAACCAGCCACCAACCTGCGCGATTTCGTCATTCTCCGGCTCTCCACGTCTTTGCATCCCGGCACAAGTCACGCTACAAACAAAGTCCTTTGCACCGGCTCTTTGCACTTCTGCATTCCTGCGCGGGACGCACAGGGCGCTCTCGCCGGCTCACGGCACTTCCGCATTCCTCGCCGGCTCACGGCACTTCCGCATTCCTCCCAGGCTCACGTCACACACAGAGCTCTCACTCCGGCTTCCGCATTCCCGCGCCTCTCGCTCTCTCTGCACTCGCAGCTTACTGACACAGAGGAGTAAGCGCCCCAGCTACAATCACAGTCGTCAAGGAAACCTCGCTGCCAGCCAGTTTCCAATCTCACGTCCGGCAGTTTATAACATAATAAATTCATAGGAGCTGCGCCACTGCACTTGGAACCATCTCGTCCTGCAGTCTTAACACACCCAAAAATATGTTATTCAAAATAATAAGTCTTTTGACTTCATTAGACACCGAGGCCTGTTCTATTGAGTGGTAGTGAGTGGTGTAGGGGGGAAATCATATGATCTCATTAAGTCCATGTCCACAGGAGACGAGTGTGGAATAAGAATCAGCAACAAACAAACATGTTTCATCTCTCAGGAGCGTGGAGTGCCACAGGGCTGCAGTTTAAGTCCAACATTATTCACTATATATATAAACAAAGTGTCCTGTGTCCTAGAGCGGTCTGCGGCGCCCGGTCTCACTCTACACGTCTCAGAGATTAAACTCCTTCTGTACACAGACGACCTGGTCCTGCTGTCCCCCGGCGCTCAGGGACTACAGGAGAACCTGGACCTGCTGCAGCAGTCCTGTCAGACCTGGACCCTGACGCTCAACCTCAGCAAGACTGAAACTGTCATCTTTCAAAAAGATCCAGCTCTCAGGGAACAAAACACTCATTTAAACTACACACACGAGACTGAACTTTATTATAACTAAACATTTACATATAATTCTATACCATTAAAAGACAAACATTTGTAGAAATGCCAAGTAGAATTTGACTCAAAATATTTAAATCAATGATTGAACCCATCACCCTGTGTGTCAGTGAAGTGTGGGTCTCACTCACACAGCACCAAGTCCACACATGGGGCAACATTATGTTTAATTCTTTCAATAAACTTCTGTCAGTTTAAAGACATTGATTGCTTTCATAGTTATCAGAAGCTAATAAAGAGAAAAAGTGAGGAGAAAATGTAACAAACACAACAGTGAAGTCCAAAAAGAGAATAAAACTGAACACACACACACACACATACACTAAATCAGAAGCATTAATAGATGTTTATCAGGAGAATTCCGTCTCTACACCACATGTACTCTAACTGCACATTTCCTGTCACACTCATTTCACTTGTTTTTATTAATATTTTTGTAAATAAATGAATCAGACTGGATTTGGGGTAAAATCTGGCTTTAATCACTGAGTTTGCATTGAGGGGTGTATTTAGTATTGAGTGATTTGATCATTTGCATGCAGTGAATTTCAGCTCCAAGTTTAAATGGAATACAATAAGTGTGATGTAGAACAGTCCACATATCACTCACCTCTTTGAGTGGAGCTCGTGATTCTTCTAGTGATGTATCTGTGGTTGATCTCCTCATAGACTGCCTCAGGCTGAGTCTTACGCCTCGTCTTAGAGACAACTGGGAGTGCAGAATAATAATAATAATAATAATAATAATAATGTGTTGTAGAGATAATAAACTGTGTGAATGTGTGGTACCTCTCCTGAGCACTCTGTTCTGGTAAAACAGTACCACCAGAAGCACTAAGGCCAGGAAGAGCAGCGTTCCCAACACAAAGAGAACCAGTGGAGGGGTGGGTGGAGCTACAGCTGATGGAGCGGCTCTTCCTGAAGTCAAAAACACAGAAGAGGATCTTTATACGAGAAAAATGGTGAACAGTAACAAATATTGATTTGTAAGAAACACATACCTGATGTGGTGGTGGTGGTTGTAGTGGTGGTGGTGGTGGTGGGTGTAGTAGTGGACACTGTGGATATGTCTGTATTTGCAAAAAAAAAAAAAAAAAACTAATGCATTAAAAATAACCTCACTATATCAGGTTTCTGACATGCTGAGCTTTCAAGCTAACATCAAACTAGCATCTATAATTATGAATAAAAGTTTTTGTGAGTAAGTCTTGTAAGAAATGTGTAGTGAGTGGAGAGAGCAAGCTGAAAAGTTAGCACACCCCTCTGACCTGCACAGGTGACTCGAGCATGAGAGCAGTCAGTGTGTTTCTTCAGGGAATGATGACAGTCCCACAGGTGAATCTCATCCCCTCGACACTTCACTCTGTTCAGCCAGATAGTCCCTTCACCAGGACCAAAGCTAACATTCCTATCAGCACTCAGCGCCGAGCCACAGCCCAGCTGTCTGCACACCACCTGAGCGTTCCTGATGTTCCACTGATCATCACAAACGGAGCCCCACGTAGCGTTATGATACACCTCCAACCTCCCAGAGCAGCTTCCCTTTCCTCCACTCAGCCTGAGAGACCAGTGCTCTACATCACACACATCACACATGGCTCGAGTTTACCAAAAACTATTTGTATGAAGATTTTTATACCACCAAATTACAAACATCTGGTAAATATAAACTGTTAAAAATTAATTAAATTGGTCAGTGAATAAAATTATTTAAATCAGGAAGATGAGCTTTGGGTTCTGTTTACTGCTTTTATCTCTGTTGCTTCGATTTGCATGAAATGTGATGAAGAGTAATGACCTCAGGATGATTCAATAAAGTTCTCTGACATAATTTTATAAATACAGGAGAAAATATCTTCTGTCAATAAAGAAATGCAGGTGAAGAACAGCACTAAAATCTTTTCCTTATGTTTCCTTACTTGAGCAGTGTTTCTGAGAGGGAAGTAAAGAGCACTTTTCTTGTGTATGTAGAGACGTTTTATCATCTGCAGTAATAAAATACACACATTAATGAAATGTTACACAGCAGGTTTATCTCTCAGAGCAGACTTTTTTCAGACTTTAAACTTCATATCTCAGTAACATTATTTAAACACTATTCACAATGAAACACTTCAGTTTATATCAATGTACAGAACCAGAGAAGTTTGACTCCACCCACCTGTGCAGGTGATATGAGCCACTTCATCACGATTATCACATGTGTTCTGTCCCCAGGGTGAAGATGGACACTGCCACAGATTAGAGTCGTGTTTCCTACACTTCAGATAATCCAGCCAGTTAGGAGCAGATTTGACTCTTGCTTCAGTGTTTGACACACTGCCATGTCTTCCACAGTTCAGCTCTCGACACACCATGTTTACTGTCTCATCATCCATCTGATTGTGACAGACATTACCCCAGGTTCCATTGTAGAACACTTCCAGATTCCCCTTACAGCCCTCTGTGAGTCGTACCTCTTTAAACTCTGGAGAGGGGAGAACAATTTATTAACTTGTCCAAATTTAACATGTAATAGGTTGATACTCAGTCACCACACTGTACCAGAACACACGACTCCTACGTCCTCCTGGTGTCCACATTCCCCCTCTTCACAAAGCTGAGATCTGCAGTTCCACAGGGATGTCTCGTTTCCCTCACACTCCACCTCATTCAGCCATATGGACCCAAGACCAGGACCAAACCAGGCTGGTATGTGTTTACTGAGGGCCACTCCACACTGCAGCTGTCTGCACACCACCTGCGCATCCTCAATATCCCACGAGTCATCACACACTGTCCCCCACGAGCCGCTGTGGAAAACCTCCAGTCTTCCTGCACAGTCTCCCCCAGATCCAACCAGCCTGATGGACCTGAAGGCGGGGTCAATGATACCTGTGGTTTGGCCCAAAATGTCAAAGTCCAAGTACTTTTGCTAATTTTAGCATTCTTATATATATCCTCTTTATATTTAATAGGATATTAAAAAAGACTTGTGTACCTGAGCAGGTGATGTACAGCTGTTCCCCGGAGCTGCAGTTGACAAGTTGTGCACTGCTGCAGTTAGCTAGATGAGCTTCACTCCCAGAGCAGCTGAAACCCATTACACACATGTGTTTGTGTTCAGTGGTGGATGGAGAGGAGCGGTAGTTCAGCACAGAGCCACAGCCCAGCTGTCTGCAGAGCACAGACGCCTCAGACAGACTCCACGAGTCCAGGAGAACTCTCCTCCAGTCCTGCCTGAAATAAATCTTCACCTCCCCCTGACATTCGCTTCCTTCAGACAACCGCACTCGCCCCTCATAAAACGCCATGGATGATCCTGAAACAGAAGAACATAATTTAAATATTCTAAATATTCTGAGTTTATTCACTAATGATGTACAGTAGATGAGGTTAATATCTTACCATTACAGATGACTCCAGCATCTTGTTTATGAGAGCATGCAGCTCGACTCCATGATGAGACGCCACATTGTGATAGGTGTGTCTCATTCCCCTGACAATCAAACATATCAGCCCAGGTGTGGCCACTCCCCTCCCCAAACCAGTCCACCCCCACCACAGCCACAGGACTTCCACAATCTAGCTGTGCACAGAGAACATCTGCAGCTCTCATATCCCAGCTTACAGCACAAACTGTGCCCCAGTCACTGAGGTACTGGAGCTCCACTCGACCAGAACAGGAGTCCGGTCCGTTCACCAGCCGCGCCTCTGTGTGACCTGAACAAACACCCGAGAGCTCAGTGAAAGAACATTAACAAAGACACCTTAAAGTTTGATTGACAGGTATGTGGTCTTTATTTAAACAGAACTTAAATCATGATACTTAACCAGAACATATTAATCCCACACTGTTTTCATGGGAGCAGTTTGAGTGTGTGAGTGAAGATGATGTTGGACAAAAGTAAATCTGAGATTCATTTCCTCTACACTGAAGCTTCTCTGTCCACACCTGACCCTCCCCTCGGCCAAAAGCAGCTGATCCCAGCACCTTCACAGGAATCCCACAGCCCAGCTCTCGACACACAACCTCTGCATCCTGCTGGTCAAAGTCAGCATCACACACTGTGGACCAGGAACCTCCAGGAAACACCTCCACTCTCCCAGAGCACTGGTGAGGACCAGCACTGAGTCTTAAACTATGGCCTGTATTTTAATAGATTTTTTTTTTTAAATATTGTACAAATCATGAGGAAAACGTACTTTACAAAAAGAAAAAAAAATATTAAAAATTACATATTTTACTAAAATTCCTTATATCACATAAATTAAACATAATAATAATAATAATAATAATAATAATAATGATAATATTTTAACCAGTTGTATTTTGTTTTTAATGGAAAAGTTTACCTGAGCAGATGACTCCTGCATCATCAAAATGAGAACAGAAATGTCCCCCTTGTGAGCTACAGTTGTTCAATGTCAGCTCAGATCCTTTACAGTACAAATCATATATCCAGATTGGTCCTGATCCCTGTCCAATCTCCGACGAGTACCACAGATCTACAGCCTCCCCACAGTACAGCTCTCTACACACCACTGCAGCATCTCTTATATCCCAGGCAGTACTACACACTGTTCCCCACTGTCCATCATGAAGAACCTCCACTCTCCCAGCACATCGACTTCCATTATTCACCAACCTCACACCATCTTAGAGAGAGATAGAGAGATTTTGAGAGAATGAGGTGAGATTAAAAAAAGATCAAGCTCTGTGATCTATGCAAATTACAGAACATCAGTTAAAATAAATATACATTTCATCCAAAAATCTATTGAGAGGAAAACCATCAGAAATAATCATCTTTCTTGCCTATTTCTTTCTTTCATATAATTTTTGTGTGCTAGTGCTAATAGCAGTATTACAGTACTCAAAAACCTTTTCTGTAAAAAAAATAATTAATGGCAGTAAATCCACTTTGATGTTTTTTATAACTGTGTTTATGATCAAGGTTTACAAACTGTAACATAATCATCATACCTGTCAGTATAACTGTCTTCTGATCAGCTTTAAATGTGTTACCTGGATCAGTCTCTACATTAAAACACATATTTAAAATGGTGAAGTTATAATGAACATTAAATATTCAGAAATAATGTGCAAGAGACACAGCAGTGACATTAATATGCAGAGTTGGGTATAACGCATTACTATGTAATGCATTACTGTATTCTAATTACTTTTCCTGACAACGCAGTAATGTAATGAGTTACAATTTAAAGGGATGCAATTTGATTACAGTTACCAATGTCAATAACATTGTTACTAGCGTTACAAATGTAGTGTTTTAAAATTAATCAAAATCCATTTAAAAATCACGTTTTGCACGGCAGCATCAGTTTTTAAGCATGCGTTTTAATCAATCATCAGAGAGCTTTGTAGTTTTACATTATATATTGTAATGGGTTCACAAGGTGAGGTCAAACGGGAAAAGGGGTGCTTTTATTTAGAAAAAACAGGAAAGGAGAAGGTTAAAGGAAGGAGGAAGCTAAAAAAGCTATTTTTAACATACAGAAAGCCTGTTAACATTAACATTCCATTAACATTAATTATTCCATTAACATTAAATAATTCTTTTGACTGTGTAAAGCTGCTTTGCGGCAATGAAAATTGCTAAAAGCGCTATACAAATAAAATTGAATTGAATTGAATTGAATTGAATTGAATTGAATTGAATTGAATTGAATTAATTATCGCCAGCCGGCCCAACCTGGCCCCTTCGCGCACCTGCAGAAGGGAGACGCCTACATAGGGAGCTTAAAGAGTGAGCGAGGTGCGACTAGAGGTTAAGGCGCATGACCACCACAGACACATGTTGTGACATAGGTTTTTAAAGTAACTTAAATGTAATGTAATTAGTAATCTGATTACTTTAACATGTAATAATCAGTAAATTAATTAAATTACAATTTTAAAGTAGTAATAAGTAATTTATAGTAGATTATTTTTGTGAGTAATTTCCCCAATACTTAATATGTAATCAGGGAAAGTTTCTGTTATTCAAAGTCGGGTTGTGCAGCTGATTAAGTCAGTTTTATTGGTTCTTCAGTCTTATTACTAATAAACACCTGCATGTAGTTTATGACCCTAAGTATAAGTGTAAGTAAAAATCTAATATGAGTTTAGTATTGGTTTATCGTATTGTTACTGCCAAATTTCCTTGCTTGTTTGTATTAGCATTTAAATTATACTGCCTTTTTCATTTATACTAAATAACAATATTTACCTACTTTTACATTTTAATTTTACTGGACTTTTGCCTTTACCGTTTTTTTGCGCTTTTTCGAAAAACGCACGTTATCAGCTGAGAACAACAAGAGAATGCATCACCAAACAATTATTATGTCTACCATTCAGCTTGTTCAGTGTGTAGAGTGCAGGATGTTTAGACATTCTCTTAACTTTATTTGTAATAGGTGTGTTTTAGTGAGCTCTCTGACATATGGCGATGTCTGAAAAAGTATGCTCTGGTCCCATCCCAATGAGACGTGGCGACATAGCTTACTGAGTGGGATGGTGCTGCTCTCATTTCCTGTAGCATAGCGCATAGTCTCAGAAGAGGCCTAGTTAACCGGTGACAATCCAGAGCCCAGGCCAGGGAGCAGACAGGCAGGCTAAACCAACCTGCTAGCTGCATAGCGTAATCACTCAGGGTTCACTATATTGAGACTGTGTCTGTTCCCCAAGCTAAGCAAAAATGAAGAAAGACTCAAAGTCCGTTTTAGTGGCCACTGCACAACTACACATTCGTGGACATTAGTTACTTACTCTAACACAAGTCATTTTAAATATCTCACTTTCAGGCATATTTGCACACCCCCTAGACATTCTGTTTCCCTGATGCACTGAAGTCACTTTAAACATGTAAATCAATCATGATACCTTCAGGCATATTTGCACACACCTGGACATTTCTATTTATATTTTACTTTATTGCCATACAAAAAAATCCATAAATTCTATTATTCCATATTTTATACAGGTATGTTTTTCTTATTTTTCTATATTTTTAAATATTGTTACTTATATTTTTCTTATATTGTATATTTTGTACTGTACGGTTATTTAATTAAATGTAATTTTATTCTTTCTTAGTTAATTTGATCTTCTATTTTCTTTTTCATATTTATTTCCTATTCATAGTCTTTGATTTTAGGTCACAGGCGGTCATCTAAGCATTTCACTGCATATCGTACTGTGTATGTGACAAATAAAATTTGAATTCAGTAATTTAATTAATATAGAGACCAAAAATTTAAAACACACTGAATACACAGCCGGCACCTCTGATCTTAAGCTAGGACTGGTAAATATTAGATCTCTCGCATCTAAAGCAGTTATTGTCAATGAAACTATCACAGACCGACTTATAAAGCAGGTCACACTTTAAATTTAATATCATCCTTCGGATTAAGTATTAATTAATACATAATTGCAATTCCACAGTCTGAAGTTATCTCAGACCACTGTCCTGTCTCAATTAAAGTGTGTCATATAATGTACGAACAGCACCGCACTACCACATTAAACGTACATTTACACGAAATACCACACAGAGCTTTATTAATAATCCCCCAGTTACCAGCTTTGACTGGATCTCCATCTGACTCCACAGAACTCGATCAGGCGACTGAATATTTAGAGTCAACATTTCGTTATACCTCAGATAATGTAGCTCCAGTTAAAAGGAAAAGGATTAGAGATGAGAAACTCGCTCCTTGATATAGTGACCATTTACCACATCAGCACCTAAAATATTTTGCTCTTCTTAAAGAGAGTGAACTAATTTCACTCATCTCTTCTTCAAAATCATCAACCTGTGAATTAGATCCTATACCGACACATTTTCTAAAGCAGATAGAACCGGAAATAACAGAATCCCTGTTAAAAATAATTAACTTTTCACTCAACATTGGGTATGTTCCCAAATCTTTTAAATTAGCAGTTATTAAACCGCTAATCAGAAACCTGACCTCGACCCCTGTCAGCTTTCCAATTACAGGACGATATCAAACCTCCTCTTTATCTCTAAAATTCTGGAAAAGATAGTATTACAGGAGCTATGTTTATATCTACATAGAAATAGCATAAACTAACTGCATCAGTCAGGATTTAGGCCTCATTACAGCACAGAGACAGCACTTATTGGCCTCTGATCAGGGTTGCGGCACTATACTTGTGTTACTCGACCTCAGTGCAGCCTTTGACACCATTCCCAGATAGCACAGGTACGTCGCGGAGACGTTGGCTAAAGAGCATATCATCTGGTAAACATCGCGTTCGTTTTTTTTGCGAGAAGAGAACACACTGTGTTGAGAAGATGTTTGGCGGGCGTGTGGAAAAGGTAAGCAGGAATTAATTCCCATCTTTCTAAATAGAAACGAAATACTGAACATAAATGTCACCTGCTGTTAAGCGATGTTTAGTCACGTTATTTTGGTTTAAGCTATTTCTTGTATTTTTAATCACACTTAAAATTCCAACGGTTATATGCGCATGCTTAATCTGCGGTTCGGTTCTGGTTTCGGTCTGTCCTCATGAGTTGTGAAGCGAGAGAAACAAAGTATAAATATTGTTCATTTGATAAATTAAGTATTGTCTGTGCATGTTATTCACAAGTTCTGACGCGTGTCTTTTGTTACACAGTGTCACTCACGACTTCAGACGTTTCGTTGATTTCTTTGTCTCTTGTTTATTTTCAACATCAAAGTACAACGGTTGTTACAACAAACGGTTGTTTGTTGCGGTGTTTTTTATCACTAGTTGGAACGTTCAGGTTGCCGAAAAGTGGGTTGGACATTACAGTTGCTTCTTGCTCTACAAATTCCATCAGCTGCACAAACTTGGCTCTTTTCTGGGTGCGCTTCCGTGCATGTATGCATGGTTCCTCCATCTTTCACGCAATTTGTAGGGCAGTTTTGAGACTATAGTCCTCAAATTGGTAGCATTGTCTAGCTCATCCATGTAATCGATGCTTGACATGGTATTGTAACATTTTACTAGGAACAGGGAGAAAGTTGTCAGCGACTTTCCGTCCTCTAACTTTATTTCCGGCCAGTTGAGTGCCTTTTGCATCAGCGTTGTAGCGATTATTTGTCTATTTCCAAACTTGTCATGTAACAGTCTCATAGCTTCTGCGTAACCGCGATGTTCTGGCATGAGCTGGCAGCTTGTCACTAGGTCCGTAGGCTGTCCTTTAGTATACTGCTTAAGAAAGAACAGCCTATCCAAATTGCTATCAGTTTTGGTTTCGATGACATGTTTAACAGCTCTTACAAAGGACGTGAACTCAAGAGGGTCACCATCGAATGAAGGAACGTCGCGCGGAGGTAAGGAAAGTTGCCTTTGACTCTTCGCAAACATTTCTGTAAGATCTGCCTGAAGTGGCATCCTACCCTGAGGCTCCACTATGTCAGTGTTGTAAAGTGAGTGTTCGTTACCTTGGGTGGGCCGTTCCATTAGGGTGCTTGACATTATGGGTTTGGCACTCACTGGCATGCTTAAGTGGGTTGCTCGGAGGCGTGATGGCAGCTCGAGGTATTCTGTTGCCGAACTGTGGTCGCAGTGGTCGTTGTGCTCCGGTTCCGGGGGCATGCACCACTCGTTTCGACGACCACGCTCCGTCTCGCAGGATGTTGTTTTTTACGGTTCTGGTAAGAATTTAGTTCAGCATCGGCTATTGCAAGCGCCGTTTCCATTTCCAGCCTTTCCTTTTGTGCCTTTAATTGTGCTTGCTCAATCTTTAATCGTGCTTTCATCTGCTCTTCCTCAGCCTTTAATCATGCTTCCTCCAGTTCCAGCCCCTGCCGATCTCTCAAGGTTGCTGCTTTAGCCAGCAAAGCTGCTCTGTTGGCTTCTGCCCTTTTTAGTCTAGCTTCGGATGCTGCTGACGTTAAGGACCTCTTGGATGCCACTGACGTTACGCTTCCGTGCCTTTGGGGGGCGGGCGTCTTGCGTTCCAGCATTGACACACTGTCGTGTGGCGAAACTCCATCGTCAACTGTTTGGGGCAACTTAAAGCAATTACTAGTTTCCGCGATCCACGACTTTACTCTTACCATGAATTCTGAGCAGCGCGTCAATCTAGGGTGAAACCAGTGGTGCTGATCGGTTTCACGCTCTTCATCCTTTGCGCACGATCACACTGTTACATTGCTTTCAATAAAGTCACTTAGCAGCCCTTCGTATTGGCGGCGCTTGGCTTTAACATCATGCAAATTACAAGCTGTAGCTTCGATAGATTACAGTTACAACAACTCATTTTACTGTATTCCTTTTAGCTTACTGTCTCACGGTCAAAAGCTTGAATGCTCCACACCTTTCTGTATCCTTCCGTGTCTTAACAACAACAACAACTAACGTGCGTGAAAGACATGAAGCTCCATAACTGTGGGATGATGTCACAGAACAACTCATAAAATGATGTCCCAATACAAATTATGAGTATGATACTTAATGCTTAATGCTTAACTAATAAACTGAAATAAGATGAACATAACAACAAATCACAAGAATAAAATATGGCCCTTACAAGTATCATGAATTTTAATTGAATCTATCTCTATAATTTTTCACAGCAGTTTGTGAGTGAAAAGTGTCCTGTCTGCATCTGACTTCTGGAGTTTCCTGACCAACCGTATCTAACGGTTATATTTAAAAGTCATAACGGACAGTTATAAAGTACAAAAAATTTTTTTCTTTGATTAATACTTATTTGTGTTTTTTTATGTTTTGTACATCTTTTCATGTTGCTGCTGGTGTAAAATAGGGTTTTTATTAAATATAAAATAAAAATCTCCATTTTATCCCATTTGTCTTATGTTTCCTTCCTTTACAGAATTCTGTTGATCATGGTTAATTGTAATTAACCAAGGGTATTTAATTAAAATAATGGGAGGGGGTGTTTTAATAAAACAACATCTATCCGACATGAATCAGACATTTGGCAGATGTATGAACATCTGATTAACATTGTCTAAAGAGCGGATCAGGGACGTTTTAATTCATTTACGTCTTAATTACGTGGGCTAAGCGTTGTTCTAACATTGGGCATGGACGTCACGGCGACGTCTGCTAGATGAGCAAACAGTGTAACTTTAGGTGGCCTTTCTGTTCCATCAAGTGCAACAGTAAAAGACCTTGGTGTGATTATAGATTCCAGCCTTTCATTTGAAACACATGTAGATAATATTACCAGGATAGCATTCTTTTACCTCAGAAATATTGATGCAGAAAAACTAGTTCATGCTTTTATCACCTCTAGGTTGGACTATTGTAATGCCTTACTGTCTGGTTGTTCAACTAGCAACTTGCATAAGCAAGCTTCAGTTAGTCCAGAATGCAGCAGCAAGAGTCCTCACTAGAACCAGAAGATACGAGCACATCACACCTGTCTTATCCACACTGTATTGGCTCCCTGTGAAATTTCACAGCCATTTTAAAATACTATTATAAAAGTATAAAGCATTAAATGGTCTGGCTACACGGTATGTTATGCTCAGCATTTGTTTCATGGACCTTAAACATAAGGCATGAGATTTTTTAAAGTTCATTTTTACTGTAAATGTTATTATCAAAACCAGTTTACCTGAGCAGGTGACTCCAGAATCATCACCATGATTACATTTATTTTCCCCCCACTCTGCTGAACTACAGTTTTTCAGTGTTGACTCTGATCCTCTACAGTTCAGTTCATTCAACCAGATTATTCCTGATCCCTCTCCAAAGTGAGCCTTTATCCTCACATTTACAGCCTCCCCACAGTGCAGCTCTCTACACACCACTGCAGCGTCTCTCATATCCCAGTCACGATCACACACTGTTCCCCACTGTCCATTATGAAGAACCTCCACTCTCCCAGCACAGCGACTTCCACCATTCACCAACCTCACAGTGCCAAAGTCTGAAAGAGAAAGAAAATATTATATATATATATATATATATATATATATATATATATATATATATATAGTTTACTATATAGTAGCTGTGTTCATGAAGCTGAAGAATGCTCTCTCTCACACATGTTTTTTTTAAAACAAAAATGAAACATTTGAATGATATTTAAACAGAAGTTGATGATATCTTCATGATAAAGATCATGATACTTAACCAGAACATATTAATCCCACATCGTTGTCATGGGAGCAGGGTGAGTGTTTGATTGAAGATGATGTTGGACAGAAGTAAATCTCAGATTCATTTCCTCTACACTGAAGCTCCTCTGTCCACACCTGACCCTCCCCTCGGCCAAAAGCAGCTGATCCCAGCACCTTCACAGGAATCCCACAGCCCAGCTCTCGACACACAACCTCTGCATCCTGCTGGTCAAAGTCAGCATCACACACTGTGGACCAGGAACCTCCATGAAACACCTCCACTCTCCCAGAGCACCGGTGAGGACCAGCACTGAGTCTCAAACTTTGACCTAGTTTTTATTTAGTTGTGGAAAATTTGTTAAAATTAAATTAAATGCTAAAAAATGTTTAAAATTATAAGTTTAATTGAAATTCACCAATAATAAAACAAATTAATCAAGATTATATGGCAGATTTATATGGCAAGATTTACCTAGGCAGATGACTCCAGCATCAATAACATGATTACAGTAATGTCCTTCTTGTGAGCTACAGTTGTTTAGTGTTGACTCTGATCCTCTACAGTACAAATCATATATGAAGATTGGTCCTGATCCTTTTCCAAACTCAGCCCAGTACAGCAGATCTACAGGCTCCCCACAGTGCAGCTCTCTACACACCACTGCAGCATCTTTCATATCCCAGGCAGAAGCACACACCGTTCCCCACTGATCACCATGAAGAACCTCCACTCTCCCAGCACAGCGACTTTCACCATTCACCAACCTCACACCATCTTAGAGAGAGAGAGAGAGAGAGAGGGGTTTTAATAGAATGAAGTGAGAATAAAAAAAGATCAAGTGCTGTGATATATGCAAATTACAGAACATCAGTTAAAATAAGTTCCCTTTTTCCTTTCTATCTTTCTTTCATTTAATATTTGTGTGCTAGTGCTAACAGCATCACAGTACTCTAGTATGTTCTCTATCAAAATAAAATTAATACAAGTAAATCCACTTTAATGTTATTGTATAAACAGTGTTTATGATTGAGGTAAAAAAATAACATTATCATCATACCTGTCTGTATTACTGTCTTCTGATCAGCTGTAATGGCGTCATATTTTTCTGGTTCACTGTCTAAAATAAAACAGATATTTAAAATGCTGAAGCCATAATAAACATTAAAGATACAGAAACAGTGTAAATGAGACACAGCTGTAACATTAATATTTAATTAACGAAAGTTCCTCATGTTCAGGGTTGGTGTATTGCAGCTGCTTAGGTCAGTTTTATGGGATCTTTATTCATATTAAACAAATATCTGCCTGTAGTTTATGACGCTAAGGTTGGCCAATTTTTCTTGATCACAAGACCCCAATACTAGGGTGTCCATCAGTGTCTAGACCACTGAAAATGGTACATTTTAAAATGAATACGCTGATACGTAAATAAGATGATGATCACTGTCAATGAAACGGGCCTACAGTCTGAGAGATAAACTGGGCAGAATCAGATTCAATAAAAAAGATGTTTTTAATTTAAATCAAGTTTACACAAAGTTTGAATGTTTAAGGCATGCATTTGTAACTTGGGGTTCAGACCCTATGTGGATTATTATTAGTGCAGTTTGCAGTTCCTCTAAAGCTGATTTTACACCAGACCCTGGCTGCACAGACTGTTACACTCAGCATTTATTTTATATACCTTAAATACAGACTGCAGGGACCATCAGATTTATTTTTAAAAATCTACAAAAAAAACAACTTTTAAATATTTTGATTAAAACCAGTTTACCTGAGCAGGTGACTCCAGCATCAGCACTATGATCACAGGTACTGTTCTTCCACTCTGTTGAACCACAGCTCTTCAGTGTTGACTCTGATCCTTTGCAGTACACACGATCCACCCAGATTGGTCCTGATCCTTGTCCAAAGTGAGAAAAATATCGCACATTTACAGGCTCCCCACATTGCAGCTCTCTACACACCACTGCAGCTTCTCTCATATCCCAGTGATTATGACACACTGTTCCCCACTGTCCATCATGAAGAACCTCCACTCTCCCAGCACAGCGACTTCCACCATTCACCAACCTCACACTGTCTGCACAAGAGAGGGAGAAAATTTTAGATACATAATGTTACTTTATAGCTGTTGTAACGGGTTCGACCCTATGTGCACGCGCGGCACCATGAAGTCAAGTCAAGTCAAGTCGCTTTTATTGTCACATCACGTTACTGGTACACTGGTACCGTACACGTGAGTGAAATTCTTATGTGCAAGCTACACAAGCAATAGTGGTGTACTGTACAATTATAAGAATAAATATACATATGGATAGTACAGAAGTAAAATATTGTGCAAGTGTTATAAAAAAAAATAATAATAAATATATATATATATATATATATATATATATATATATATATATATATATATATATATAATAAAAAAAAAGTGAGCATAAGTATACACATCTACACATACAGAATATACACACATATACACGTCTATATATATATATATATATATATATATATATATAAATATATATATATATATATACATATATCTACATATGCACATACACACATATGCATACATGTATATACCCATACACACACGATTGTGGGAGTGTTTACTTGTGTATGAAGCATGGACATGAGGTGAGGTCTTAAAGAGAAACAGATCATTTATTTAGGATAAATAGGGAAGAAAAGGGTTAAAGGAGGGAGGGCGGAAAGAAAGGGAAGGAAAGAATGTGCAGGTCTGGGGGCAGTGCCCAGGCTTTCCCGGCAGGGATCGGGGGCCCTAATGCTGTCCTCCTGGAGACTTTTTTTCTCCTCGGTCGGCGGGGACGCGAAGGCAGGCTCTCGCAGTTCTTTCCCGCGCTGTCCTTAGCCTGGAGATCAAAAGGGCGGAATTCCAGTGTCCTTTTTAAAGTCCCTGGGGTGCATCATATCGTCCCACTCGAACTCCACTCTCTCATGCTCCACCGCATTACGTTCTTCCCGGACCCCGGACTAAACTCCGCGCCTTGCTTTTAGAATGTGGAGCAACTTGTAGTGATGGGTCGTTCATGAACGATTCATTGTTTTTAAACGAATCTTTAACATGACACAGATAAACGACTAGTCTCGGAGAGTGATTTGTTCATTTTCTATTGGGCGCGCAAGCGCAAAGCATCGCAAAACCGAAACAGAATTGAGTAGTTACCTTTGAGTCTTTAAGTCCCGAGTCGTTCGTTCTTTTGTCACGTGACTCCCATGAACACTATGCAGTGCAATAGATTCAAAAGAACGAACCACTCAGACTAGAAGATATGATGGTGAGCTACTTATTCTGTTTATTATAATATGTCCTTAGCTGCATTGTAATATTTTCATAACTGGAACTATAACCAACATTTGTGTATGTAGACGTATTGGGGGTCTGTTTATTAAAAATGCAACAATTTAATTTATTTCTGATCAAAAGACCGAAATGATTTAAAAAAAAGATCCGTTTATTTTGATGAATGAGATTCAAAGAACCGAGTCACTAAAATGATTCAAACTTCCCATAACTAGGAGCAAGCCCGAGATCCTATTAACGGTAATCACGGCCTGCATACCGGCTTTGCATACCTGCAGAAGGGGTGCTGCCTACCTAGGGAGCCTACAAAGTAAGCGAGAGGAGATAATAGATTTGGACGCATGCCCATCACAGTCACACACCGTGACACTGTGTTCAGCCATGGATCTATTAGAGCTAGAGAACTCACACATTCTCTCTCTTTCTCTCTCTCTCTCTCACACATACACAAACACACACACACACACTTAAACAATTAATCACAAATAAATTTAACATTTAAATGTTATTTAAACAGAATTTAAAATTTAAATGATACTTAACCAGAACATTTTAATCCCACATCGTTGTCGTGGGAGCAGTTTGAGTGTTTGAGTGAAGATGATGTTGGACAGAAGTAAATCTGAGATTCATTTCCTCTACACTGAAGCTCCTCTGTCCACACCTGACCCTCCCCTGGGCCAAAAGCAGCTGATCCCAGCACCTTCACAGGAATCCCACAGTCCAGGTCTCGACACACAACCTCTGCATCCTGCTGGTCAAAGTCAGCATCACACACTGTGGACCAGGAACCTCCATGAAGCACCTCCACTCTCCCAGAGCACCGGTGAGAATCAGCACTGAGTCTCAAACTTTGACCTGGATTTTATTCAGTTGTGTAAATAATGAGCAAATTGTGAAGAAAACAGAATTAGAGAAAAGAAGAAAAATACAAAAACTGTTTAAAATTATTCATTTTACTGAAATTCTTCATTAGTAATATCACATCTAGCCTCTATCACATCTATTTATCTATCATGTCATTTACTTGCACTACCTCAACTTACTGTCCCAGTATATTGAATTATGTCCTGTTGTCACTTTGCTGGATTTGGTTGCACATTTGCATTTCATGTTGTTTTTTGTTGTTGTTGTTTTTTTTTTTTTTTTTTTTGTATAGTATTTAGAATAGTTTTTATTTATTTATGGTGTCAATTTAGTTTGTGTTAGATAGTCAGCTAATTAGGTGTTTTAGTTAGCTAGTTAATTTATGTTAATTTATGTTGTATGTAGCACCTTGGTCCAGGGGAACGCTGTTTCATTTCACTGTGGACTGAACTAATGGTTGAAATGACAATAAAAGCCTTCTTGGCTTAAAACATAAAGTAAACATAGTAATGTTTTAACTAGTTGTATTTTTGTTTTTAATACAGTAATTACCTGAGCAGATGACTCCTGCATCATTAAAATGATTACAGTAATGTCCCCCTTGTGAACTACAGTTGTTCAGTGTCAGCTCTGATCCTCTACAGTACAAATCATATATCCAGATTGGTCCTGATCCTTGTCCAAACTCAGCCCAGTACCGCAGACCTACAGGCTCCCCACAGTGCAGCTGTCCACACACCACTGCAGCATCTTTCATATCCCAGGCAGTACTACACACTGTTCCCCACTGTCCTTCATGAAGAACCTCAACTCTCCCAGTGCAGCGACTTCCACCATTCACCAACCTCACACCATCTTGGAAAGAATGAAGTTTGGTATCAAAAACGATCAAGGACTGTGATCTACAGCATGTAAACTCCCGAATATGTTTGTATACTTTGATGTTATTTATAACTGTGTTCCTGATTTAGGTTAACAAACTGTAACATTGTTATCATACCTGTCAGAATAACTGTCTTCTGATCAGCTGTAATGGTGTCATTATATTTTTCTGGTTCACTGTCTACAATAAAAAGCAGATATTTAAAATGATAAATTTATAATGAACATTAAAGATACAGATACAGTAATATTAATATGTGATCATTGAAAGTTCCTGGTATTCCGAATCGGGTTTGGCAGCTGCTTATGTCAGTTTTACTGGTTCTTTATTAAAATTAATAATAAACACCATCATGTAATTTATGACTCCATGGTTGGCTGATATTTCTTCAGCATAAGACTTCAAAACTGGGTTTTCCAACAGTGTCTAGACCACAAAAAATAGTCTGAAGGATAAACTGGGTACAGTGAGAAAATAAATTGAGAAAAATTTAATGTAAATAATATTTAAGCAAAGTTTGAATGTTTAAGGCATGACTGCTAACTAACTTGAGGTTAAGCCCCCATGTTAAGTCTTCTTCTTAGTATTATTATCATCAATAACTGCATTATTAGTGCAGTTTGGAGTTCCTCTAAAGCTGATATTACATCAGACCCAACTGCACAGTCTATCACATCAGACTGTGGGATCAGATATTTTAAATGTTATTATCTAAACATATTGCCTGAGCAGGTGACTCCAGCATCAGCACTGTGATCACAGGTACTTTTCTCCCCCTCTGTTGAACCACAGCTCTTCAGTGTTGACTCTGATCCTATGCAGTACACACGATCCATCCAGATTGGTCCTGATCCTCGTCCAAAGTGAGCAAAATATCGCACATTTACAGGCTCCCCACATTGCAGCTCTCTACACACCACTGCAGCATCTCTCATATCCCAGGTATTATGACACACTGTTCCCCACTGTCCATCATGAAGAACCTCCACTCTCCCAGCACAGCGACTTCCACCATTCACCAACCTCACACTGTCTGAGAAAGAGAATATCAGATAAATAATTTTCAGTTGTGTTCTGCCATGAGTTCTGCCTAAGCTGGAGAACAAAGACTCTCTCTCTTTTCTTATGCTCTGATTCAGGAGTTCACACACTGAGTATAAAGTGTTTATTGGGACATTTAATGATCACCATCACAGTCCAATAAAATACATGTCACACACACACACACACACACACACTCTTTCTCTCTCTCTCTCTCTCTCTCTCTCTCTTCAGAAGTGAGAAAGAAAGGAGGTGATGCACCTGTAAAGGATACACAAAGATACACACACTAAACATTCAAATTCAAAATTCAAATTTAAATTCTAATTTTATTTGTCACGTACACAGTCATACACAGTACGATATGCAGTGAAATGCTTAGACAACTGCTCCTGACCTAAGAATATGAATAGGAAATAAATATGAAAATTAAAATAAAGGGTAAGTTTACTAGAGAACTAGAGGAGAATAAAATAAAAATAAAAATATACAAATAAAAGTTAAAAATAAAATATCTGTACACAAAATACACAATATAGAAAATATATAGAAAATATATGAAAAAATGTAAAACAATAAGAGCAGCCGAATAAATGGTAATAAAAGAATGGTTATGTCCGTGGTTGTGCAATCCACATCCACATATTAAAAGTGACTTGTTCATCATTCATCTGTATCTGATGCCTCTAATTTTTTTGATTACTCTAAAAAGAGTTCATAGAATGTCGTGGCTAAAAATCATCCCAGTTGATGTAGTGAGAAGTGTGTGATGTGTTAGTGTGAATAATGAGTGTGTACTTACCAGCTGCTGTGAGTGTGAGTGTGGATGAGAGAAGAATAAAAGTCAGACAGATTTCCATCTCCCTCCTCACTGTACACGATGTGTTCACCTCCACTCACCCAGAGAGACAGAGAGAAGTGTGTCCCCTCACTCAGCCCCCTACAGAGAGAGAGAGAGAGAGAGAGAGAGAGAGAGAGAGACCAATCACACTCAACATTACCTTATTAGAAAAAACATCATACAGACTAAATAACAAATCAGAGGCGGCATCTTTCACTTTCTCCATATATATCAATATAACATCAGCGCTGATGAACAGAGCTCCGCCTCCTGTCTCTGAGGGGTGTGACTGATGAACAGAGCTCCGCCTCCTGTCTCTGAGGGGTGTGACTGATGAACAGAGCTCCGCCTCCTGTCTCTGAGGGGTGTGACTGATGAACAGAGCTCCGCCTCCTGTCTCTGAGGGGTGTGACTGATGAACAGAGCTCCGCCTCCTGTCTCTGAGGTGTGTGAGTGATGAACAGAGCTCCGCCTCCTGTCTCTGAGGGGTGTGAGTGATGAGAGTCGACCACATCACACACTGATTTCAGAGAGAGGAAGCACTCGGCTGTCATACAGCATTAATGCCTGACACCTGCACAGAGCAGATACACACACTGATACACCACTGCAGCACACACACACACACACACACACACACACACACACACACACAGGGTCACCTCGACAGGGCACTTCAAGTCAAGTCGGCTTTTATTGTCATTTCATCCATATACAGTTCAGTAGACGATTAAATGAAACAACGTTCCTCCAGGTCCAAGGTGCTACATACAACATAAACTAACACTAACTAACTAACTAACTAACTAACTAACTAACTAAGAAACCTAATATATCTGACTAGCTGAGGCAAAACAGATTAACATTATAAATGAACAGAAACTATCTATGTTCTATAGAGAAAAGACAACATAAAGTAAAGGACCCTGGACACCCTGGACACCCTGGACACGGTCCCAGTCCATCACAGGGCACAAGCACACACACAGTCTCTCTCACACACTATTATTTCATAAGCATTATTTAACGTATTTGATACATTTGACTATAAAATGATTTATAAAATATATATTATACACATAAACCTTAAAATTGTTATTAACAATAATAAATTATTAGTGTATTGTTTATAACAGTCCACAAGATGGCAGTAAAGTACTTCTAACCTGACACTTCTGTTGGGTAAAATATGTTTTTCTGATGATTTTTTAAAACTTAATTTTAAAAAAAAATTAATAGGACAATAAACAAAATACAATAATAAAAATAAATGATTCCTATGTGTTCGTAAAATTTGCAAGAAATACTTTAAAATGCCACAAAATTCATATGGTCCATCTACATCAACAAGGAATATGGAAGCAAATTAGAATCACAATTATTGGAATTAAATCAGCCTTTAAAAAACACATTTTGAAATTTAATCACTGTTAAATCATTAGTTTTAAAATGTAAATACTACTGAATTTATCAAACTGAAATATTTGACTTTAAAAAGCTTCATCTGTAAATTTATGTCCTCCGAAATTTACATGAAATTCTCATTAGTCCATTTCAACCTGTAAAAGTCTTGATTTCAATTCACATTTAATTTAATATTCTGAAATTCAGATAGAAAATTTCAAGCAGTAAAATTGAATAGAGTAAAAGCAATGTGAGGGCAGCGGCCTCTTCACTCAGCATTGGATATGTTCCAAAATCTTTTAAATTAGCAGTTATCAAACCAATAATTAACAAACCTGACCTCGACCCCTGTCAGCTGTCCAGCTACAGACCAATATCAAACCTCCCCTTTATCTCTAAGATCCTGGAAAAGATAGTAGCGGAGCAGCTATGCTCATATTTACATAGAAATGGCATACATGAACTGTATCAGTCAGGATTTAGGCCTCATCACAGTACAGAGACAGCGCTCGTTAAAGTAGTAAATGACATTCTATTGGCCTCTGATCAGGGTTGTGTAACTATGCTTGTATTACTTGACCTCAGTGCAGCTTTTGACACTGTTGATCACGCTATTCTTCTTCACAGATTAGAAAATGTAGTGGGAATTAAGGGTACAGCCCTCTCCTGGCTCAGATCCTATCTGACCCATCGTTATCAGTATGTAGACTTAAATGGTGATTATTCTGCATGTTCTCTAGTGGAGTTTGGCGTTCCGCAGGGTTCAGTTTTAGGTCCACTGCTTTTTTCCCTTTACATGCTTCCTCTGGGCAACATAATCCGTAAGCATGGTATTAGTTTTCATTGTTATGCTGACGATACACAGTTATATGTCTCAGCAAAACCTGATGAGAAAGAACAGCTTACTAAAATTGAGCAATGTGTGCAGGACATAAGAAATTGGATGCTAATTAACTTCCTTCTGCTAAATCCGGATAAGACAGAAGTTCTAGTCATAGGACCGCATACAGCTAGGAGTAAAATTTTAGATCACACCGTAACTTTAGATGGCCTTTCTGTTCCATCAAATGCAACAGTGAAAGACCTTTGTGTGATTATTGATTCCAGCCTTTCATTTGAATCACATGTAGATAATATTACCAGGATAGCATTCTTTCACCTCAGAAATATTGCCAGAATAAGAAATTTATTGTCGCTAAACGACGCAGAAAAACTAGTTCATGCTTTTATCACCTCTAGGTTGGACTATTGTAATGCCTTACTGTCTGGTTGTTCAGCTAGATGCATAAATAAGCTTCAGCTAGTCCAGAATGCAGCAGCGAGAGTCCTCACCAGAACCAGAAGATATGAGCACATCACCCCTATCTTATCTTCACTCCATTGGCTCCCTGTGAAATTTCGCATTGATTTTAAAATACTACTCTTGACATATAAAGCATTAAATGGTCTCGCGCCGCAGTACCTGAGCGAAATGCTAGTGTCTTACGATCCGCCACGCCTACTTTGATCAAAGGATGCAGGCTGCTTGTCAGTACCGCGTATTATGAAAAATACAGCTGGGGGCAGAGCTTTTTCTTATAAAGCCCCAAAGTTATGGAATAGTCTTCCAAATAGTGTTCGGGACTCAGACACAGTCTCAGTGTTTAAGTCCAGGCTAAAAACCTATTTATTTAGCCAAGCATTTTTATAAATAGATTAGCCTTAGGTAAAGGAGCAGATCTGGGGGACTCATGGACGTAGAGTATTATGGTGAACTGGTATGTTTGGATGCTGTCTTTCTCACTCTCATTGATCACTCAGGTTTGCTGACGGTGAGGTGATTGTTTGCTTTACATGTCAGGAAGCCCTCATGTTTGTGTTTCCTTCTGGCTCTCCCTTTTAGTTATGCTGTCATAGTTAGTCCTGCCGGAGTCTCTGCTTGCACTCTACACTAAATATACATTCACATTATACATTGTGTGACTGTGTCCATACCTAACTGCCATCTCTCCTCTTCTTCTCTTCCCCCCCCTCTTTCTTTTTCCTCTCTCCTCCTGTCCCCCCCTTTCACTCTTTCTCTCTCTCTCTGTCGAGCTACACATGTCGTTCCTGAGCTGCCAGTGATCCAGACTCCCTCTGCCCTCCGGACCTGTCTGACCCATCCTGGTGCCCTGCTTCTGGCTGAAGATCTCGTCACATGGATGCCCCGTGTGTCTCTCTGGGATGCGTCTGGTGTCTGGGAATGATTCTCTCTACCTAGAAAATGGTTCTGGCCTTGACTGGTGTTGGCAACTGTTTCTCTGGGGACTTGACAGTTCGATAGTTCATGACTGGAACTTCTTACAAGTCTACCTGGGTCTTCAATAACTACCTGGACTCCATATTAACATCAATTAACATCAGCTATTATAGCTGAACTGCCTCCCACCCTACACACTGTATAAATGCAGATCATTTACTGCTTTCTGTTTCACCCAAATGAGGATGGGTTCCCTGTTGAGTCTTCCTCTCAAGGTTTCTTTCTATTACCATCTCAGGGAGTTTTTCCTTGCCACTGTCGCCCTCGGCTTGCTCACCAGGGACAAACTGACCATTTTGATTCATACAAATTTACATTTCATACAAACTTAAATAATTCTTTTGACTGTGTAAAGCTGCTTTGCGGCAATGAAAATTGCTAAAAGCGCCATACAAATAAAATTGAATTGAATTGAATTGAATTTTACAGGCAATTACATTTAGTTTGACCTTTTTATTTGTGTTATTTATTTTGGTGTTGTTTATATACAGCACATATTTTTCTTTAAAACAAACCAAAAGTTGAAACTGCCACAAAAAGTTTTGTTATACTGTAAAAATAATTGACCAAGGCCCGGTTTCTCGATAACGCACACTATTCGCGAGCTAAGAAGACTCTTAAGATATATCTTACGTAAAGTGACAACTTTTCTAAGTGTATTTCTCGAACTGTCCCTTAGGAGTCTTCTTAAGTCGCTGCCTCTCACGTCCAACATTACAAGTCAATGTCTACAACTGCCACAAAAATTTTTTGTTATACTGTGAAAATAATTGACCAACTTATTTCTAAGTTTTACTTCTTAAAATATTTAGTTTTTGTAGTTAATGTACTTATAAAAAAGGCACAATTACGTTCAATAAATGTTTATTGGAAAGAAGCTGCAGTAAAATATGTTTTGTTAAATAAAAAACTATTTTGTATAATGCAGGTCACTTAAAACAACAATATACTTAAACTCATAGTTATACCTGATCTGATGAAGAGTGAAGGGTAGGTGTGTTACATTTTGTGACAAGGCTGGGCAGTACCTCACTAATACTTGCGGATGTGTTTTAATAACAGTTTTTGAGGTGGAATTAGACTACACTACATGAGATTTGTATAATGTCTCTGCTATATAATCAGAATTTTGCAATAATTTTATAACCATTGTTAGGTCTACTTTATTATTTATAAATGTATCAGGAGAAAAAAAAATGATATTCCAGTTTGAATTATTATTATACATTAAGACACCAGTAACATCATGTAATAATGAGTACACAGCAGAGCAACTGATAAATGGGGACAACTACAGCCTATCTTTAGATATTTTCAAGTATCAGTGTTCTTAGTGAGGTGTATAGCTCTGCAGCTTCAAAAGCATCTGTCGGATCATCGCATCCATTCTCCTGCATTAGTAAGACACAGACATCGAAAACTGTCTCATCACAAGGGAGCTGACTCTTGGGTGTGCACTCTCCCTTACACACATCCACCTCCTCAAGGTCCACTGTTCTGACACACGATAAGTCTCTGTCTGCACCTGTGACTGGGGACAACCAGCACATGGACTGACTATTTTTTTTAACTTACATACATTTACATACACAAATACATTTAGTTTGGATTTTATCATAATAATAATCAATATTTAGTTTACAAATTAATTATCATTTCTTAAAATAATGATGTGGATTTTAATAGCATATTTCATCCACTAGATGGCAGTAAATCACCTCAGTTTAGGGAAACTTTTTGTTGCAGTTGACCTGCTGAGGGCGCTGTAATTAGGCAGCTGATTAATAATAAGAAGCAGAATTATTGTTATTATTAATAATAAAATAGCAAATACTATAATGTTAGAGTTATCATTAACTATGAAAGAAAAAATGCCATGATATATGAACCCATGAATAATAGTGTTTATATCTGGAGTTATGATGTGTGTAATGTTGGTGTTAATGTAAGTCCTCATCGTGTGTTTAATTCTGTTTTATTTTAAAATAATATAAATGTTTTTATTATGTGAGTTTGTGTATTTATGTGTGTGTTTCTGAGAATAGAATAGAATCTTTATTGTCTTTATTTATCTTTACAGTGACATTTGATTTGTAATTCCAAAAAAGTCCTAAAATAAACACAATAAAAACATAAACATGGTGCAGTAGAGCAGTATACACTTGTGTGATATTAATTTTTCCCTGCGTGTGATTTACTCAACTCAAACACAGATCATCACAATATACAAAAATAATAAACATTAAAACACTTTCATTTCATTAATTGTATAAAAATAGATGATTGTTACACAATAGGAGAAAAAGCGAATAAAACTCTGCATAATGCAAAATATTGAATTGTTCTCATTCTGCGAGGCTAAAAAGTCACCTTTACTTGTATATTGTTTTGCAAAAAAAAAAACTAATGCATTAAAAATAAACTCTCACTAGATCTGATTTCTGACTTGCTGAGCTTTCAAGCTAACATCTAAGATTATAAATAAAAGTTATCAAGTCTTAACCCTGTGAGAAAAGTGTAGTGAGTGGAAAAGTTAGCGCACCCCTCTGACCTGCACAGGTGACTACAGCATGAGAGCAGTCAGTGTGTTTCTTCAGGGAATGATGACAGTCCCACAGGTGAATCTCATCCCCTCGACACTTCACTCTGTTCAGCCAGATAGTCCCTTCACCAGGACCAAAGCTAACATTCCTATCAGCACTCAGCGCCGAGCCACAGCCCAGCTGTCTGCACACCACCTGAGCGTTACTGATGTTCCACTGATCATCACAAACGGAGCCCCACGTAGCGTTATGATACACCTCCAACCTCCCAGAGCAGCTTCCCTTTCCTCCACTCAGCCTGAGAGACCAGTGCTCTACATCACACACATCACACATGGCTCGAGTTTAACAAAAACTGTGTGTATAAAGATTTTTATAACACCAAATTACAAACATCCTGAAAATATAAACTGTTAAAAATTCATTAATTGGTCACTGAATAAAATGATTTAAGCCGGAAGATGAGCTTTGGGTTCTGTTTACTGCTTTTATCTCTGTTGCTTTGATTTTTATGAAATGTGAGGAAGAATAATGACCTCAGGATGATTCAATAAAGTTCTCAGCAAATGATTTTATGGATACAGGAGGAAATCCATTCTTACAATGAGTAATGAAATTGAATGTAAATGAAGAACAGCACTAAAAGCTTTTCCTTATGTTTCCTTACTTGCGCAGTGTTTCTGAGAGGGAAGTGAAGAGCACTTTTCCTGTGTACGTAGAGACTTTTTATCATCTGCAGTAATAAAATACACACATTAATGAAATGTTACACAGCAGGTTTATCTCTCAGAGCAGACTTTTATCAGACTTTTAACTTCATATCTCAGTAACATTATTTAAACACTATTCACAATGAAACACTGCAGTTTATATCAATGTACAGAACCAGAGAAGTCTGACTCCACCCACCTGTGCAGGTAATATGAGCCACTTCTTCACTATTATGACATCTGTTCTGTCCCCAGGGTGAAGATGGACACTGCCACAGATTAGAGTCGTGTTTCCTACACTTCAGATAATCCAGCCAGTTAGGAGCAGATTTGACTCTTGCTTTAGTGTTTGACACACTGCCATGTCTTCCACAGTTCAGCTCTCGACACACCATGTTTACTGTCTCATCATCCATCTGATTGTGACACACATTACCCCAGGTTCCATTGTAGAACACTTCCAGATTCCCCTTACAGCCCTCTGTGAGTCGCATCTCTTTAAACTCTGGAGAAAGAAGAACAACTTATTAACTTGTCCATATTTAACATGTAACAGGTTGAATCTCAGTCATCACACTGTACCTGAGCACACGACTCCTACGTCCTCCTGGTGTCCACATTCCCCCTCTTCACACAGCTGAGATCTGCAGTTCCACAGGGACGTCTCGTTCCCCTCACACTCCACCTCATTCAGCCATATGGACCCAGTTCCAGGACCAAACCAGGCTGGTATGTGGGTACTGAGGGCCACTCCACACTGCAGCTGTCTGCACACCACCTGTGCATCCTCAATATCCCACACTCACATCATCAGTCATCACACACTGTCCCCCACGAGCCACTGTGGAAAACCTCCAGCCTTCCTGCACAGTCTTCACCAGAACCAACCAGCCTGATGGAGCTGATGGCATGGTTCAAGATACCTGTGGTGTGACCCAAAATATTCAAAATAAAAAGTCTAAATAATTTTGCTATTTCACCAATCTTATATAATTACTCCATATTTAATAGAAAATGAAAAATACCTGCTTACCTGAGCAGGTGACATACAGCTGTTTCCCAGAGCTGCAGTTGACAGGTTGTGCACTGCTGCAGTTCCCCAGATGAGCTTCACTCCCAGAGCAGCTGAAACCCGTTACACACATGTGTTTGTGTTCAGTGGTGGATGGAGAGGAGCGGTAGTTCAGCACAGAGCCACAGCCCAGCTGTCTGCAGAGCACAGACGCCTCAGACAGACTCCACGAGTCCAGGAGAACTCTCCTCCAGTCCTGCCTGAAATAAATCTCCACCTCCCCCTGACACTCGCTCCCTCCAGACAACCGCACTCGCCCCTCATGAAATGCCATGGATGATCCTGAAACAGAAAAACATAATTTAAATATTCTAATGAACACTAAGTTTATTCACTAACGTGGTGTAGGTGAGGTTAATATCTCACTATTACAGATGACTCCAGCATCGTGTTTATGAGAGCATGCAGCTCGACTCCATGATGAGATGCCACATTGTGATAGGTGTGTCTCATTCCCCTGACAATCAAACACATCAGCCCAGATGTGGCCACTCCCCTCCCCATACCAGTCCACCACAGCCACAGCACTCCCACAATGCAGCTGTGCACAGAGAACATCTGCAGCTCTCATATCCCAGGTTACAGCACAAACTGTGCCCCAGTCACTGAGGTACTGGAGCTCCACTCGACCAGAACAGGGGTCCGGTCCGTTCACCAGCCGCGCCTCTGTGTGACCTGAACAAACAGCCGAGAGCTCAGTGAAAGAGGAACATTAACAAAGACACCTTAAAGTTTGATTGACAGGTACAGTATATGGTCTCTATTTAAACAGAAGTTAAATCATGATACTTAACCAGAACATATTAATCCCACATCGTTGTCATGGGAGCAGTTTGAGTGTTTAAGTGAAGATGATGTTGGACAGAAGTAAATCTGAGATTCATTTCCTCCACACTGACGCTCCTCTGTCCACACCTGACCCTCCCCTCGGCCAAAAGCAGCTGATCCCAGCACCTTCACAGGAATCCCACAGCCCAGCTCTCGACACACAACCTCTGCATCCTGCTGGTTAAAGTCAGCATCACACACTGTGGACCAGGAACCTCCATGAAGCACCTCCACTCTCCCAGAGCACTGGTGAGGACCAGCACTGAGTCTCGGCTTTCTGTGACCTGTGATTCAATTCATTGTGTAAATATTGTGCATGTTTCAGCAGAACAGAATATCAAGAAAAACAGTTACGTGTGCTGTAACATCCAACTCTGATAAATTACTCTAAATTACTTCAATGTGGAATAAAATGATCTCATGGCTTATAATTACAGGTAAACTTTAAATATATAACAAATATATTTGCTTTAGAGAAATATTATTTTATGGATGGGAGGAGTCAGATTTTCTAAGGAAGTAAACATAATGTTTGAATGTTTTAGTTAAAAAGGGGGACAAGAGTCGTTCTTATGATATTGTAAAAAAAAAATCACTAGACTCTTCCTCTGCCTGATAAAATAGATTTAAACCCATTTCTCTGTTCACTACATCACCATCATCATGACTTGCCAGTTGACTGAGATGTATTTTAGATTTTAGAGATTTTATGGTCAGATTTCATCACAGCAGCTTCTACATTTCTGTAGTTTAATAAAATGGGAACATTTTCCCCCTCGTCTCACTGCAGCTGACTCGGCTAAATCTGCTGTGTTTAGGGTTTTGGTGATTCCTGGCCACAGACTTGAAGATCATGTGTTTTTGTCTGTGTTTTTCTCACTAGTTATTAGTGAAGTTTAGGAGATAAATAAATAAGTAATACTATAAATTAATAAAGGTAACAAAATAAAATAAAAACTAAACCTAAAAAGAAATTCAAGCTATTTTTTGTTACATTTTGTGATATTTCGGTTTCCAATGTGGCCTAAACAAAAATGTAAAAATGACTGCAGATTGATTTAGTGCCAATCAGTTAATATCCTAAATGTTATTAGTGAAATTCTAGTCGAGTTTTGGGTGAAACTTTTCATTTGTAGTTATTTAAATTGATCTTTTAGAAAATCCTTATTACTAACAAAATATGATATTAACTAAAAATATCAGAGGTTTTATTGTAGGTTCTATTAAATATAAAATGTTTATTATAAACGAGTCCTCACTGTATATTTGTAAACATATTTAACAGTCACAGTTACCTGCATATGCAAATGATCATTTAGACCCAAATTAGTGAGTATTTGTCCTCCTCCACTTTACCATACAGATAAAAACCTGAACCTAGGCCTCAGTCTCTGTGCCACCCCAAAGTGAGTGCTGGGCCCAGCCTGGCCACCCCTATGAAAAAAGTCTGGCTCTGCCACTGCCTGTCATAATGAACCTCCTGCAAATGGACCCTTACTCAGGCTCAGTCAGCTCTTTGGTAGAGTCGCACCAGGCTTTACATTTAAATAAAGACAAAATGGAATTCAAATAATGTCTGGATAGAATTACAGTTAAATCATGCTGATAATCTAACTCATTGTTTTTATTCCTCAAATTCAGTAGTTTACCTGAGCAGGTGACTCCAGCATCAGCACCATGACCACAGGAGCCTTCCCCTCTACCACCAGACCTACAGCTCTTCAGTGTCGACTCTGATCCTCTACAGCCCACATCATCCATCCAGATTGGTCCTAATCCTGGTCCAAAGTGAGCACCCTCATGTACATTTACAGCCTCCCCACAGCGCAGCTCTCTACACACCACTGCAGCAACGTTCATATCCCAGTCATCACCACACACTGTTCCCCACTGTTCCCCCTGAAGAACCTCCACTCTCCCAGCACAGCGACTTCCACCGTCCACCAACCTCACATCGCCTGAGAAAGAGAGAGAGAGAGAGAGAGAGAGAGGTTTTATTATCACACACACACACACACACACACACACACACACACACACACACACACACACACACACACACACACACACACAATCATATCCTGGCCCTTAACCAAAAGTTCTAAATAAAAAGGTTGTTTTTTTTTTGTCCAACACACACATCAGTATCATCTATTTCATACTTCATGTTTCACACTGCTGCTGTCATACACACACAACATACTTTTACACTTCTATATTCTTACACTTTTATACCTCAGAGTTTACAGTCTGTACATTCTGCATCATTATACACTTGTTTTAATTCTCTTTTATTTTGATAACGTTTGTAAACACTGTATGCGCCAGAATAAACAGTACTGAAATGAAAAGATGAACAATATTTCCTTAATGTCACCAGTGAGTTCATTTCCCCTGAGAGAAACTAATATACACACTATTAGCGTGTTGATTTACCCATATGGAATTATTTATCCTGGAAAGGTTTCCTGCAGTATGGAGAGAGCTGGAGCTCCGCCCTGTCGACTGATGCACATGCACGTTCAAGATGCGCGGGTTCTTATACAATTTTCAGGTGATTTTTTACATTATGTTTATTAAAAAATCTATTTTTAATTTAATTACACACACACGCACATACATACACACACATATTAATACACACATATAAATACACACATATAAACACACACACACAAACACCCACACAAACACTGTCCCATGCTAGCTACATGGTTTTTAACTCTGAAACTTATTGTATACATGTTCAGGGGTTAGAGAGGGATTTGGGATCCAGTTTTGTGTTAGACGTTAGTTAACTTTGTAGCTCAGAGGCACCAACCTGGATGGTTCACTAACACTTAAACACACTCACTAAACCTGGAAATGATCAGTTTTAAATGATCAGTTAAATCAGGTGTGTTTGAGCAGAAGAATGACCAAAGTGTGATGGACTCTGGTCCTCCAGGACTGGAGCTGAAGATCCCTGCACTATACACACAACACTGAACTCAACTGAACTTAATGCTGCTCTTCAGTTACACCAACATCACACAAATAATCACATTCTTAAGTTCTATATCTGAATAAAGTGCAGCAAAGACACGCCTCTGGTACAGATAAACTCCGCCCACATGTCTCTGATTTCTGTGTCCAACACGCTGTCATCATAATCAATGTGAACTTTACACTGGACCCTGGCAGTGCAGTCTATTACAATACATATTTATTTTATAATCAGAAAATGTATTTATTTTTTATAAATGTTTCGATTAAAACTATTTTACCTGCGCAGGTGACTCCAGCATCACCACTATGATCACAGTCATTTCTCCCCCAGTCTGCTGAGTTACAGTTCTTCAGTGTGGACTCTGATCCATTACAGCCCACATCATCCATCCAGATTGGTCCTGAACCTGGTCCAAAGTGTGTGAGATACTGCATGTCTACAGGCTCCCCACACTGCAGCTCTCTACACACCACTGCAGCGTCTCTCATATCCCAGCTATTATTACACACTGTTCCCCACTGATCACCATGAAGAACCTCCACTCTCCCAGCACAGCGACTTCCTCCATCCACCAACCTCACAGGGTCTGAGAGAGAGAGAGAGAGAGAGAGAGAGAGAGAGAGAGAGAGAGAGAGAGAGAGAGAGAGTTATATAAGGCATTACATTACCATTACAACTACCATTCCATACAAAAATTACATTAATATACCTGCCCGTTCAGCTGCTCTTATTGTTTTATATTTCATTATACATTCTTCAAATATTTTCTATATTGTGTATTTTTGTTGTACAGTTATTTATTTATTTTTTTAACTTTAGTTTTTATATTTTATTTTATTCTTTTCTAGTTTTATGTACCCTATATTTTAATTCTCATATTAGTCTTTATTTTAGGTCATGAGCAGTTGTTTAAGCATTTCACTGTATATCGTACTGTGTATGACTGTGTATGTGACAAATAAAATTTGAATTTGAATTGAATTTATTGATTAACCAGTCAAGTTTTTCTATTCATTTGACGAGGTGTTACAGGATAAAGGAAAAGAAAAAGTCTTGGTCTTATTAAGGTAAATGGGAAAGAAAAGGATTTTAAAGAGAGAGGAAGTAAAAAAGGGATGGAAAGTTGTGAAGGTGTGCATGTGTGGGTCTGGAGACAGTGCTCATGGCAGATGATGTGACAGACGGACATGCTGTTTCTCTGATGTTTAATAAAAGTTTTTCATGGCTGTATAATTGCAGGTAAAACCTAAATATGTAAGAAATACATTTAGTTTTATTTAATATTATACATCTTATGAATATAGGGCCTCAGTTTTTATGCCCTACATAACACTTTACCATACAGATAAAAACCTGAACCTAGGCCTCAGTCTCTGTGCCACCCCAAAGTGAGTGCTGGGCCCAGCCTGGCCACCCCTATGAAAAAAGTCTGGCTCTGCCACTGCCTGTCATAATGAACCTCCTGCAAATGGACCCTTACTCAGGCTCAGTCAGCTCTTTGGTAGAGTCGCACCAGGCTTTACATTTAAATAAAGACAAAATGGAATTCAAATAATGTCTGGATAGAATTACAGTTAAATCACGCTGATAATCTAACTCATTGTTTTTATTTCCTAAATTCAGTAGTTTACCTGAGCAGATGACTCCAGCGTCATAACCATGACTACAGCCATAATGTTCCCCTCTACCACTTGACCTACAGCTCTTCAGTGTCGACTCTGATCCAGTACAGCTCACATAAACCATCCAGATTGGTCCTGATCCTTGTCCAAAGTGAGCACTGACAGGTGCATTTACAGCCTCCCCACAGCGCAGCTCTCTACACACCACTGCAGCTTCTCTCATATCCCAGTCATCATCACACACTGTTCCCCACTGACCATCATGAACCTCCACTCTCCCAGCACAGCGACTTCCACCATTCACCAACCTCACACTGTCTGAGAGAGAGAGAGAGATAGAGAGAGAGAGAGAGAGGTTTTATTATCTCACACACACACACACACACACGCACACACACACACACACACACACACACACAAACTTGTAGTTTTTCTCTAACACAGTCACATAAAGACACACACAACACTCTCTCTCTCTCTCTCTCACACACACACACACACACACACACACACATTTGCTCTCTCACTTACTTACACAATTACTCTTAAAATTGTACACACACACATAAACACCAACACTGACACAAACACATCACTTGTCTCACACACACACTCACAAATTTTTTCGGTATATTTTATATATTCTTATTCTTCTATGACTTTTATTGTCACACACACTACTCTCTCTCTCTCTCTCTCTCACACAGTGTGTGTGTGTGTGTGTGTAAATGAGAGGTTGTGTGTGTTTGTGTGTGTGTGTGTGTGTTTGTGTGAAAGAGTGTGTGTGTGTGTGTGTGTGTGTGTGTGTGTGTATAGCCATTTGCTTTTATTATTGTAGGTGCATGTTATTCACAAGTTCTGACGCGTGTCTTTAGTTACACAGTGTCACTGACAACATCAGACGTTTCGTTGATTTCTTTGTCTCTTGTTTATTTTCAACATCAAAAACAACGGTTGTTACAGTTTCTTGCATAAATCCACTGTAGTCACGACAAGTCGCTTGCTGTGTTCTGTACCTTCGATAGATTACAGTTACAACAACTTATTTTACTGTATCCTTTTAGCTTACTGTCTCACGGTCAAAAGCTTGTGTGCTCCACACCTTTCTGTATCCTTCCGTGTCTTAACAGCAACTAACAACTAACGTGCGTGATAGACATGAAACTGCATAACTGTGGGATGATGTCACAGAACAACCCATGAAATGATGTCACAATACAAATTATGAGTATGATACTTAATGCTTAATGCTTAACTAATAAACTGAAATAAGATAAACATAACAACAAATCACAAGAATGAAATATGGCCCTTACATTTCCAGCCCCTAATTGACAGGCAGGAAGACTGACAATTACACACATTTTTTGTTTTGTTGTTTTTTCTTTTTTTTTTTTACAATTGGGCCACAACATTTATTCAATTCAATTCAATTTTATTTGTATAGCGCTTTTAGCAATTTTCATTGCCGCAAAGCAGCTTTACATAGTCAAAAGAATTATTTAGGTTTGTATGAAATGTGAATTTGTATGAATCAAAATGGTCAGTTTGTCCCTGGTGAGCAAGCCGAGGGCGGCAGTGGCAAGGAAAAACTCCCTGAGATGGTAATAGGAAGAAACCTTGAGAGGAACCAGACTCAACAGGGAACCCATCCTCATTTGGGTGAAACAGAAAGCAGTAAATGATCTGCATTTATACAGTGTGTAGGGTGGGAGGCAGTTCAGCTATAATAGCTGATGTTAATTGATGTTAATATGGAGTCCAGGTAGTTATTGAACTTTTACTATTGGATTAAAATTTGAATTAACTTTCTTAACACTTTAGAATTAACTTTCTTAACACTTTAGAATTAACTTTCTTAACACTTTAGAATTAACTTTCTTAACACTTTAAACATTTGTTAACGGTTTAACTTAAGGTATTCATATCGCTGCGTACCAAATGAAAGGAACATGACTACTTTATAAGGTAATTAACATTTCATTTCACATATGAGGCACAGCTTATCGATGGGTCTTTCCAGGGTACTGGTTTTAGTTTTGACCAGTACACGTCTCACAAGTCCTTTTTTATCAGGGAACACTTTCGTGATCCGTCCGACGACCCATGAATTTCTTGGAGAAGACTCATCAATTATTAGAACTACGTCTCCAATCGAGAGGTTTTTTCTCACCTGAGACCATTTTTGGCGCTCCTGAAGCAAGGGCAAGTATTCACGCACCCATCGTTTCCAGAATAGGTCGGCAAGGTACTGAATTTGCTTCCACTTGCGACGTGCGTAAATGTCCTCTTTTTTGAAAAGACTAGGAGGCAAGTTTGGCTGTTTTTTCATCAGCAGCAGGTGGTTAGGTGTCAGGGGCTCCAGGTCTGTGGGATCGTCTGTAGCGGTGGTAAGGGGACGATCATTCATTATAGCTTCCACCTCACACAGGAATGTGTGCAAGCTCTCATCGTTTAGTGTTTGTTCTTTTAGTACAGACCTCAAGATTTTTTTAACTGACCTTATCTGCCTTTCCCATACTCCACCGAAGTGAGACCCAGCAGGAGGATTAAATATCCATTGTATCCCCTTTTGCATGAGGACGCCTTCAATTTTTGACTGATTCCACTGTTGGATAGCTTTACGCAGTTCAGTCTCAGCGCCTATGAAGTTTGTTCCATTATCACTTCTCATAACTGAGACCTGGCCTCTTCTGCACATGAAGCGTCGAATAGCATTTAAGCAGGAGTCTGTATCTAATGACTGCGCGACTTCAATATGCACGGCTCTTGTTGTCAGACAAGTAAACAATACGCCATATCTTTTAACATTACTTCTACCCCGTTTGACCTCGAAGGGTCCAAAATAGTCTACCCCTACGTTAGTGAACGGTGGGTGATCTGGTGTTATTCTATCGCGTGGCAGTTCTGACATTTTTTGTTCACTATTCTTCGCTCTGATCTTTCTGCATGTCACACAACTGGACAGAAACTTTCTCACAAGGGAATTTGCTGTCGGAATCCAGTATTTCTGCCGCAATTTTGAAAGCATATAATTCCTTCCACAATGTCCGACCTGTTCGTGAGTGTTTCTTAAGATTAGAGTTGTAATGTGTGAGTCTTTAGGTATAATGACAGGGTGTTTTACATGCTCAGGCATTGCAGACCTACCAAGACGTCCTCCAACTCTTAGCACTCCATCCTGCAGTACTGGATCTAGTTTGGAGAGACAACTGTTTCCTTTTACGGAAGCATTACCCTTTTGTAACATGGAAATTTCGTCCTTGAATTTTTGGTTTTAAACGAACTTAATGACTTCGTTTTCTGCCCTTGTTAAGTCCTTAATTGTTAGAGACTTATGGTTTTCTGTTATTGAGTTGTTTGCCTGTCCCTTAATCCTTTTTGTTCTCTGTTTAAGCATGTCTTTAACGCAAAGAATCCAGGCAACGGATCTTTTTAACTTATACCAGTCGGAGTGATAGTTAATCAGTTTACTCACGGCATCTGTGCTCTCTGTAGTTTTTACGAGATTCACTGAGGCTGAGTGTTTAATCTCAATGTCATCCTCTTTCGTCGACAGATCGTGAATGTTCTCAGGCCATTTACTCTCTGGTGTTTTAAGAAAGGGGGGACCATGGATCCAATTGTTGTTTTTCATGAATTTTTCACAGGAAACTCCTCTGGAAGCAGCGTCAGCTGGGTTTTTTGAAGTGGTGACGTACTTCCACTGCTGTGGCTTGGTTGACTCTCGTATGAGGGAGATTCTGTTAGCGACAAAGGTTTTAAAGCGAAGTTTTTTATTAACAATGTATCTCAAAACAGTTGTGCTGTCGGTCCAAAACACAGAGTCCAGCAGTTCTATTTCCAGTTGACCTTTCAACATTTTGTCGTTGTTTACGGCGACCACTGCCGCTGTCAATTCCATTCGGGGGATAGTAGTTTGTTTCAAGGGCGCTACGCGAGGATTCCCCATCATGAATGCACAGTGTGTAAGTCCATCAGCATTTACTAACCTAATATATGAGACAACTCCATATCCCATTTCACTTGCATCGGAGAAGTGGTGAAGTTGTGCTGTAGTTGTAACTCCAAAGTCAACTGGTTTTACGCATCTTGCTACACTAAACTCAGACAATTGATGCAACTCGTGTAGCCAGGCCCTCCATCTTTTTATAAATTGTTCGGGAATGTCATCGTCCCAAGCGAGTCTCTCTTTACATAACTCCTGCATTAAGATCTTAGCTGGCAGTATGACTGGTGCAAGGAAGCCTAAGGGGTCATAAATTGAACTAGTGACTGACAAGATTCCTCTTCTAGTCACAGGCCGCTTTTTTAAACTAATCTTGAACTTAAGCGTGTCTGAATTAATACACCACAGCACCCCTAGAGCTCTCTCAACAGGGAGTGCGTCTTTACTCAAATCAAAGTCCCTCATGTCTTTAATTCTCTCACCCTCAGGGATGGAAGCTAGCAATGTACGACTATTACTTGCCCACTTGGTGAGGTGAAACCCTCCACTTGCGCACAGTTTGGTAAGATTACTATATAGCGCAACTGCTTGACTATGACTAGAGACAGACTTCAAGCAGTCGTCTACATAAAAGTTTTTAAGTACTGTGTTGACTGCCTCGGCAGATGCATTGCTGCGGTTTTCTTCTGCTGTTTTCCTAAGGGCGAAGTTAGCTACACTTGGAGATGATTTTGCACCAAACAAATGAACAACCATTTTATACTCAACCAAGTCCTGGCTCATGTCTCCATTCGGCCACCACAGGAAACGCAACAAGTCTGTGTCCTTTTCCGGAACTCTGACCTGATAGTACATGGCTTCCACATCTGCCATCATGGCAACTTCTTCTTGTCTAAAGCGTGCGAGCACTCCAATGAGTAAGTTTGTCAGGTCAGGTCCCTGCAGAAGCTCGCTATTTAATGATATTCCCTGATAGCTGGCAGCACAGTCAAAGACTACCCTTAGCTTTTTCTTTGGAGGATGGTACACACCATGGTGAGGTATGTACCACACTTGCCCGTCTTGTCGACTTAGGTGGGGTGTGGGGACCTTGACTGCGTGACCCTTTTCAAACATGTCGTTCATGAAGTTTAGATACTCTTTGTGAAAGGAGCGGTTATGCTTAAACTTCCGTTTGAGGTTCAGTGCGCGCTGCATGGCTGCGCTTCGGTTATTGGGCATTTGAATAGCTGCTTTCTTAAATGGGAGACCGATGTAGAAGTGATTATCGGTAAATTGCAGGGAGTTAGTTACAGAGTCTAAAAACTGATAGTCCTCTTGTGACAACTCAGCTTTGTCATCACAGTTCCGTTCAGGAAAATCATGGTTGTACTGTTGTATCAGCATTTGTTCCACACTTTCGATGGAGACTCTGTTGACTGCAACGCTCACTTGCTCATTGTCACATGTGCCTTCCTCGACCAACTCTCGAAGAGGTCCATTTATGGTCCATCCGAGAGCAGTCTTTACTG
This sequence comes from Clarias gariepinus, assembly GCF_024256425.1. NCBI lineage: Eukaryota > Metazoa > Chordata > Actinopteri > Siluriformes > Clariidae > Clarias > Clarias gariepinus. The sequence continues at coordinate 89,784 of NW_026521007.1, forward strand.
CATATGGCCCATTGTGCCTGCTGTTAATTACTCGCCATGGTTCTAGGAGCCTGTGCTCTTTGTTACCTATGAGAATTTCAACTCCAGCATTAATGTAAGGCAGTTTTACTTCGCTGAGGTATGGCCACTTATCAATGTCGTGCTGTTGTGGAATATTTTCCACTGAGACTGGGATACTCTTTTGTGTGAACACTTTGGGGAGTTCAACAAAGGTGTTTTCTTCCAGACTGCTAACCTCTAGGTCAGTAAGCACGTAACTTTCTACTTGTTTCCTCGCGTTCATGGTGCTTAACATGATGTCAATTTTTTTACCTTGTACGTTTAATCGCCTTGCTAATGACTCTGTACAAAAGGTAGCAGAGCTACCTGGGTCCATAAAGGCGTATACTTCTACTGTCTTGTTGCCTTTTTTAGGCTTTATTTTAACAGGTACTATGGAGAGAATACAGTCATCTCCAGCCCCGATACACGCACTCGTTTCGTGACTCGCTGCAACAGGCAATGTTTGAACTGGTTCGGTTTCGTCAGCCTTTACGATCGCTTGAGCTGTGTCTTTTGCTGCAATGTGCAGCATGCGAGGATGTTTCTTTGAACACAACTGACACGTAATTTTCTTCGTGCAGTCTTTGCTTAAATGTCCTTTTACTAAACAGCCAAAGCAGAATCCATTCTTTTTTAGAAAGTCCAATTTGACCTTATATGTCTCATTGTTAAACTTGTGGCAGTCGTCTAGGGTATGATCTTGCTCACAGGATGCACAAGGTTTAGTGAAGGCACTAATAACTAATGCACCACTACTCTTTACTGTGATTGAGTCTTTATGATTTTTACCCTAGACGACTGCCACAAGTTTAACTACAACTAACGTGCGTGATAGACATGGAACTGCATAACTGTGGGATGATGTCACAGAACAACCCATGAAATGATGTCACAATACAAATTATATGTATGATACTTAATGCTTAATGCTTAACTAATAAACTGAAATAAGATAAACATAACAAATCACAAGAAAATATTATTATTATTATTATTATTATTATTATTATTTTGTATATATTTGTCACACTTAAATGATTCTGATCATCAAAAAGTTTTTAACATTACTGTATATAAAAATAACCCAGTAAATACAAAATGTAGTTTTTAAATGATGATTTTATTTATTAAGGTAAAAAGCCGTCCTAACCTTCCTGGCCCTGTGTGAAAAAGTAATTGCCCCTAATCCTAATAACTGGTTGCTCCACTCTTGCCAACAACAACTGCAACCAAGTGTTTGTGATAACTAGCAATGAGTCTTTCACATCACTGTGGAGGAATTCTGAGCCGCTCTTTTATGCAGAATTGTTTTATTTCAGCCACACTGGAGGGTTTACGAGCATGAACGTCCTGTTTAAGGTCATGTCACAGGATTTAAGTCCGGACTGTGACTAGGCCTCTCCAAAAACATTCATGTCATTTATTTTAGATCCATTCAGAGGTGGACTTGCTGGTGTGTTTCAGTTTATTGTCCTGCTGCAGAACACAAGTACACTTGAGCTTGAGGTCACGACCTGATGATCAGACGTTCTCCTTCAGGATTTTCTGGTAGAGCCCAGAATTCATGGTTCCATCAATTATGGCGAGTCGTCCAGGTCCTGAAGCTGCAAAGCCCCAGACCATCACACTACCACCACCATGTGTGACTGTTGGTATGATGTTCTTTTTATAAAACACTGGGTTAGTTTTACACCAGATGTAACGGGACACACACCTTCCAAAAAGTTTAACTTTTGTCTCATCAGTCCACAGAATATTTACTACCAGGTTTTCTCCATTTGTGAGTGATGGTTCACTGGAGTCCCAACGCCTTAGAAATGTCTTTGTAACCCTCATACACGTCAATTACGTTATTTCTCATCTGATGAATTCATCATTTAAAAACTGCATTTTGTCTTTACTCGGGTTATCTTTGTGTTGATGATTTCAATCATTTGTGTGATAAATATGAAAAAATGTGAAAAAAAGAAGGGGAAATATTTTTTTCTGATATATATACACATTATAATCCCAGTAGATGTAGTGAGAAGTGTGTGATGTGTTAGTGTGAATAATGAGTGTGTACTTACCAGCTGCTGCGAGTGTGAGTGTGGATGAGAGAAGAATAAAAGTCAGACAGATTTCCATCTCCCTCCTCACTGTACACGATGTGTTCACCTCCACTCACCCAGAGAGACAGAGAGAAGTGTGTCCCCTCACTCAGCCCCCTACAGAGAGAGAGAGAGAGAGAGAGAGAGAGACCAATCACACTCAACATTACCTTATTAGAAAAAACATCATACAGACTAAATAACAAATCAGAGGCGGCATCTTTCACTTTCTCCATATATATCAATATAACATCAGCGCTGATGAACAGAGCTCCGCCTCCTGTCTCTGAGGGGTGTGACTGATGAACAGAGCTCCGCCTCCTGTCTCTGAGGGGTGTGAGTGATGAGAGTCGACCACATCACACACTGATTTCAGAGAGAGGAAGCACTCGGCTGTCATACAGCATTAATGCCTGACACCTGCACAGAGCAGATACACACACTGATACACCACTGCAGCACACACACACACACACACACAGGGTCACCTCGACAGGGAACTCCAATCAAGTCGGCTTTTATTGTCATTTCATCCATATACAGTTCAGTAGACGATTAAATGAAACAACGTTCCTCCAGGTCCAAGGTGCTACATACAACATAAATTAACAAAAACTAACTAATTAAATAACTAACTAACTAACTAACTAACTAAGAAACCTAATTATCTGACTAGCTGAGGCAAAACAGATTAACATTATAAATTAACAGAAACTATCTAAGTTCTATAGAGAAAAGACAACATAAAGCAAAGGACTGTGGACACCCTGGACACCCTGGACACGGTCCCAGTCTATCACAGGACACAAGCACACACACAGTCTCTCTCACACTATTAGTTCATAAACGTAATTAAACATATTTGATACATTTGACTATAAAATGATTTATAAAATATATAGTAAACACATAAACGTTAAAATTGTTATTAACAATAATAAATTATTAGTGTATTGTTTATAACAGTCCAAAAGATGGCAGTAAAGTACTTCTAACCTGACACTTCTGTTGGGTAAAATATGTTTTTCTGATGATTTTTTAAAACTTATTATTAAAAAACCTTAATAGTACAATAAACAAGATACAATAATAATAATAACTAGAGAGGTACATTTCCTGAAGAAAATGTGAGTGGTGCTTGCCGTGGCAAAACTCTGACCCTCCATATCTCTACGACAATGGGATCTTGATAGCAACATGCTAATACAGCTAGCATCAAGCTAGCACCATGCTAATCAGCTAAACATCATGCTAATTACACTAGCATGATGCTAGGACCATTCTATACATGTGATTAGCGAAAAGTTAGCATAATGCTAGCTACATGCTAATAGCATTAGCATCATGCTAGCGATGTGCTGATGAAATTAGCATAAAGCTAGAAACATGCTAATTTTGTTAGCATCATGCTAGCAAAATGCTAATCGCGTTAGCATCATGCTAACAGCATGCTAATGAGGGTGCTAGGGGGCGTGGCTCATGAGCATGATGATAAATGCAAAAGAGTGTCTCTACGACAGTCAGATCCACAGTTAAATCAATGTTAAGTCTGTAGGTGGTTAATTGCCCCCTGCGGGGCAATTAACCACCCACCCCTTAGAAAAGTCACAGCACCCCGTTCCCGAAGATGGGCCGCACGGTTTGACACCTCACTCATGGGACTCAGTCAAAGTTGGTCTCAATGTTAAGCATTTGTAAAAGAGCTTTTAACTGATTTTATTTTTAATTAATTTATTAGTAACACTTGGATACAGAAACTAATGTCCTTTATTTGACATATACAGTATATATATATATATATATATATATATATATATATAATTTTTTTTTACCTGTTAATGTTGATTTATTTCTTTAGTATTTTGTAGTCTATAAGTCTTGTTCAACTGTACTTTCATATTGAAAGGTTTTCCCATATTTTGTCAACTATAAGTTTAATATAAATTGAATTAAATTATTGGGAACACCTATCGACAAAGATCCATTACAGTTCAACAGAACCAGTCACATTGTAATAAACTGCATTAATAATACAAAGAGGTACCTAATACATTTTTTGGTGTGTACCACCACATACACACTAATTTTATATATCACACCTTTCTCCAAAGGAGAAAAAAGGAGCCATTAATAACAGCGAGGTTATCTCTATTTCATCTCAAGGATGTCTTCTGTCGCAAAATTTCTTGTCTCACCTGTTTCTCCTAGTGAATTTTAGGAGAAACAGACCAGAAATGTATGAAACTAAATAGAAACTAAACTGAGGTTAAAATGAGAACTACAACTTTGTCTCCAGAGTTATAGAAAAGCGAGCTTTGAGAAGTAAAATTTTCCTCTGGGAAGTGGTCACTAAACAAATTTGGATATTTCCTAATCACACCCTCAATGTCAGCTTGAGCTGATAATAAGTGAGAGGTAAGTGAGACATCTTTTCTGAAAGATTTAATAAAGTCTCTGAATTGGACAACCGAGCCGATGTTAAGGTGGCATTTTTCATCTTCAAACCATAAATTTCTGGTGAATACTGAGTGGAACAATTACCGGGCCAGTCATAAGGAGGGGAGTCTTACTTTTAGAGTCGGAACATGCCACATGACAAACACGTGTCTTTCTCCTATGATCAGAGGTGTGAACAACATAGTCAGTGTCACTCAACTTCTCTTTTATCTCATAGGGGCCGGTAAATTTAGGTTGAAGTGCTGACCCAGTCCCTTTATGCAGGACAGATAAAGTAACTCTTAACTACTGTTATGAACTTAGATCGTGTTATTTAAGTGTTTTTTTTTGTTTTTTTTTTACTATTTTGTTCTTTTACATTGAAATTTTTAGCTTCTTAATTGTTAGTTAATTCTTAGTGTTGTCTTTAAGGGAATGAGAGTAACATTATTTCAATTGACTATATTCAATTCAATTTTATTTGTATAGTGCTTTTAGCAATTGTCATTGCCGCAAAGCAGCTTTACACAATCAAAATAATTATTTAAGTTTGTATGAAATGTGAATGTGTATGAATCAAAATGGTCAGTTTGTCCCTGGTGAGCAAGCCGAGGGCGACAGTGGCAAGGAAAAACTCCCTGAGATGGTAATAGGAAGAAACCTTGAGAGGAACCAGACTCAACAGGGAACCCATCCTCATTTGGGTGAAACAGAAAGCAGGAAATGATCTGCATTTATACAGTGTGTTAGGTGGCAGGCAGTTCAGCTATAATAGTTGATGTCAACTGATGCCAACATGGAGTCCAGGCAGTTATCTAAGACTCAGGTAGACCTGTAGGAAGTTCCAGTCCTGAACTATCGAACTGTCAAGTCCCCAGAGAAACAGTTGCCAACACCAGTCGAGGCCAGAACCATCTTCTAGGTAGAGAGAATCATCCCCAGACACCAGACGCATCCCAGAGAGACACACGGGGCATCAATGTGACGAGATCTCCAACCAGAAGCGGGGCACCAGGATGGGTCAGACAGGTCCGGAGGGCAGAGGGAGTCTGGATCACTGGCAGCTGAGGAACAACATGTTTAGCTCGACAGAGAGAGAGAAAGAGTGAAAGGAGGAGACAAGGGGAGAGAGGAAAGAGAAAGAGGGGAAGAAAGAGAAGAAGAGGAGAGATGGCAGTTAGGTATGGTCACAGTCACACAATGTAAAAACGCAAACCTGAGTGATTAATGAGAGTGAGGAAGACAGCATCCAAACATACCAGTTCACCATAATACTCTACGTCCATGAGTCCCCCAGATCTGCTCCTTTACCTATGGCAAATCTATTTATAAAAATGCCTGGCTAAATAAATAGGTTTTTAGCCTGGACGTAAACACTGAGACTGTGTACTTAGTTATTAACCTAGTTAACCCAGTGTAAGTATGTATCCAATGTTGTAAACATTAAAGCACTTTTTGTAAGTCGCTCTGGATAAGAGCGTCTGCCAAATGCCTAAATGTAAATGTAAATGTAAATGTCTGAGTCCCGAACACTATTTGGAAGACTATTCCATAACTTTGGGGCTTTGTTTGTTGGTACTGACAAGCAGCATGCATCCTTTGATCGAAGTAGGCGTGGCGGTTAGTGAGACACTAGCAGTTCGCTCAGGTACTGCGGCGCGAGACCATTTAATGCTTTATATGTCAAGAGTAGTCTTTTAAAATCAATGCGAAATTTCACAGGGAGCCAATGCAGTGAGGATAAGATAGGGGTGATGTGCTCGTATCTTCTGGTTCTAGTGAGGACTCTCGCTGCTGCATTCTGGACTAGCTGAAGCTTATTTATGCACCTAGCTGAACAACCAGACAGTAAGGCATTACAATAGTCCAACCTAGAGGTGATAAAAGCATGAACTAGTTTTTCTATAGACTATATGTACTGTATTTTCTGTACACCTAGCAGAATTGACAGTTCTCACTAAGGCTCAGCCTGAGGTAGTCTATGAGGAGATCAATCATGTACAACACACAACTTATGAGGCAATTAACAACAGATCCATCACTAGAAGAATCACAAGCTCCACTCAAAGAGGTGAGTGATATGTGGTTCTACATCACACTTATTGTATTCTATTTAAACTTGGAGCTGAAATTCACTGCATGCAAATGATCAAATCACTTAATACTAAATACACCCCTTAATGCAAACTCAGTGATTAAAGATTTTACCCCAAATCCAGTCTGATTCATTTACATTAAGGCATTTGGCAGACGCTCTTATCCAGGGCAACTTACAAAAAGGGAAGAATGTGAAAGATAAGTGCACCTGTACAGGAAAATACACACAAGGAAAGAATGAAAAACACTGCAAAGGGATACATTCACTGAATTAGAAAATAGATGTTAATCAGCAGAATTATGTCTCTACACCATATTTCACTTATTTTTATTTAGTTGGTTTAATGATGGGATAGAATAGAATTTAATTGAATAGGATATAATCTTTATTGTAATTGTACATGAAGCTTAACATTTGATTTGCAATTCCAAAAAAAGTCTTAAAATAAACACAATGAAAACACAAGCATGGTGCAGTAGAGCAGTACAATAAAACACTTTCATTTCATTAATTGTATAAAATAGATTATTGTTACACAATAGGAGAAAAAGCAAAAAAAAACTGCATAATGCAAAATATTGAATTGTTCTCATTCTACGAGGCTAAAAAGGTACCTTTGCTTGTATATTGTTTATTAAGATGTAACATTAAAATTAACGAGCCGTCACTCATTAAAAAGTGAGAATATTAAATAAAACCTGAGATCACAAAACAAACATCTAAGAATATTTAAGAAATATTAGATTATTAAACAAAATCCTGAGAATAAGGAAAGAAATTGGAGAGTTTGAAGAAAACCTGAGAATTTCACCTGAAAATCTGAGAATCCGTAATGAAACTTCCAACATACACAGCTCCCTAATAGAGACTGCAACAAAACCTTCATTTCAATGATATGTTTTATAGTTAAACACACAGCATGAAACCTAGACGTATATATTGCTTGCATATTGTTTACAAAGACAACATATTCAGATGAATTGTCAGAAATGTGTTGTAAAAGGAAAGCTGGAAACATTTGGTTCAGTAATAATGGAGCTGATTTAACTCTCCCTAATCTATTTGCTAATAACAAGGTGAGAAAATGAACATGGTTCAGAATGCATGAAATTATTGGAAGTAGAATCAAATCATTGTTTGTGTTTATAAAAGTTAAAATGTAATTTCCTGAGAAAAGGCCTTTGGGGGCGTGTCTCAGTCACATGGTCCCTGTCTTTCTGAGATTTCTCCTCCACCTCATCATATTCTGTAAAATAAACACATTTACCTCTTTAATATCTCCTTTGTATTGGATTAATAGTCATTGTTTTGTAAAACCTTCAAACACAGTAAATTGATGCACTATGTAGGATTTCTTTGATCTTTAAACAATAAATGAAGAGAATAGAGGACATTTATCAGATGAGTTTTCTTAATATTAACACAGGCCATGTGTATAAGATGTGATAGAGATGTCCATCAAATTTCACATCATTTTACAAACTGATTCAACTGTAGAAATGCTACAAAACAATAATACATTTTATATAGTATTACATTTCTATTTTCCTGTTAAATGTTTGGAATAAATAGATTCCAGTCCTTACAAGATTGTGTTTATAAAAATGTGGAAGTAAAAGAGCCATAAATATACAGGTCTTATCTAAAGTGTGTAATAAATCTGGCTGCACTTGTTAAATGACAGAACAGAGATTTGTTCTAAAAACAGTCAGCTGATGTTTATATTATATATCACAGGTAATATTTACAGTAGGTCTTATCTAAACTCTTTAATAAATGCACTTGTTAAATGACAGAACAGAGAGAACATTTGTCCTAAAAACTCTTCTGAAAGTTGATTATTATTATATACCATATATAATCTAATCATATATAATCTAATCTTTGACTTTGCTGCCTGTGCACTTATGTACATTACAGAATAAACAAGAAGTCACTCACCTTCTGTCTCTCCTCCATCCTGTTCCTCAGTGATGACATCATCATAATCTTCTGGATTGTCTAATCAACAAATAAATGAAGAAGTAATAAACCAGTGTGTGTGTGTGTGTGTGTTGCTCTAATAGTAGAATACTGAGTTACGGGGCCATGTGTTGAAGCAGAGTTACAAGTCCATCATTTTTCTATAGCAGAACAGGAAAAACAAATAAATAAATAAACACATTTCCAGACTTGTGGTAACTCGTTCTTATGTTTGGCACTAGGGGCACTTGTCAGGGACGTGACAAACAGAAGTGAACCCAATTGCAGACAAACAGCTTCATTAACGGGAAAGCACAAATGATCTTTACCATGTGGCAGGAGCAGAGAGGAGAGAGGCTGCGCGTGTGAGTAAGCAGAGTGAATGGGGAAATCCCCTGTGACGAGAGAGAAGGCGGGTCAATGACATGGGGGGGACTCCCCAACCCCGGAAGCAGAGCGTGAGAGAGAATCTCCAAAAGAGCGTAAATCCTTGACTAAGGCAGATCGCGACGCCCGATGTTTGGAGCGAGAATACGTCCGAGAGTGAATGTCTGTGCGTATCGGCGAAAACACTCTTGTGCGATGTCCGCGAAGGCTGAAGTGCTCACAAGCGCACACAGGTTGCAGGAAACAGTGCGAGTCGAGGTCGAAGAGACAGGCAGGGTCGGTAACAGTTATCCAGCAGTGAGAGAGACGAAATCCAGAAGCGCGAGCCAAATTCGAAGTCGATAAACAGGCGAGGTCATGCACATAGTTGAATCCAAACGAGAAAATCCAGAGGGCAAAAATGAAACCGAAATCCAGAAACAATCAGGGTCAAAGCACAGATACGAGGCACTAGAAAAAAATCACAGACTGATGAGACGAGAGATGCGCAAGTAAGATACTTTGGCACTGAATGAAATTCTAAGCTTCCTTTTAAAGGCACAGGTGGATTGCTGATGGGTTACAGGTATGCGAAAGTAATTGGTTAGGGAGGCGAGACTTTCTTAGGTGAAATCATGACCTGGATGTGTTTGGCTGATCTGGCTGGTGCGAGACAGCACTGTTCATATTAAAATAAAATTTTAATATAAATGAACAATGTGTAAGTAAATTACAGCATATATAATATTACATGAAAACATAAAATATTATTTAAAACTTATATAGGCCTGTAAGGATTTCTTGAATTTTGGTAGACCTCCTTTTGTCTACTCAGTGCTCAGCCTGTATTCTGCTTGTCCCGCCTGGTACCAGGGAACCCCTCAATAATACACACAAGTCAGTGCTCAGTGAGACGTTCAAAGTTTATCATGGGAGACAAGAGTATATATACGCACACACACAAAGAACGAAAGAAATGGTGGATGCGGGAGTGTTTACATCCAGTCTGGAATGCTTTTAAAAGATAAGGTAGGAAAGAACATAAATTTAGGAGTAGCTCTGCATTTACGAGCGTTTAACAGTTTTACGACCTTTAACATAAACTACTATAGAATGTGTTTATTGAAAGTGCAGCCCGTGTCGTGAGAAAAGGAAGAAAATCACTCTGTTCTCACGCACACAAAATATGATGAAACACACTAAAAATCAAATATTCCCCACAAGGCCTTTATCTGGACATGTTCATGTACTTATTTTTTAAATTAATAATTCTGTCACGCCTAAAACACGCCTATCTACAACTTTAGTTGAGTTTATTTGGCCTAATGCTTTATAGCATCTCTTCTACGTGATTAATTTTGATAATTTTTAATGCAAATTAAACTCTATACTTATGAATTATTTGATCTGTTATGTGCTGGTTTTGTTCCTTGTTTAAGATAATTAAATAAACGTTCCATGTAGTGTATAAAGTTAACTTCCTATGCTGTAGTAGGAGCTGTCAGATGCCCGCTCTCCGCTGTCAGTGCGGTGTGTGGAGCGGTAGGTGTGTAAAAGCCTAAGTGTAAAAAAGCGGCTGTTCAACTGCAGTCTGAGACTCAAGCTCACATAGCCGAATGAAACGAGTCAGTGAGCAGTAGTTTCCCCTGTGGGGCTCGAGTTAGTCTGAATTAATTTTCATGATGAAGAGATGAAAATAGCTATTATATTCCATAAAATGTTATTTGTAAAACTCTTAACCTTGAACTTTGTCACAGACAGGATTTACAGAAATCCGGACTTTGGGAGGAGCCAAACCAGTTCCCCCTAATCCCTTTCCTTGTAATTTATCACATCCCCGGTTCTTATTACTCTTACAGCAAGGGGCACTTACAATGACTGCAATATTTATTAAAGAATCACTAAAGTGTTTAATCCATTTCTATTTAAAGGTGATGTTCAGTGGTTACTCAAGCAGAATGTCTATGACTGCCACGCACTCTGTCGCGGGCCAATTGGCAACAGCCAAAATAAATCAGTCGCAATTTAAAGTAATTGGTGAAATGGCCGCCAGGTGGCGCAAATGGACATTTTGCTAAATGTCTGTGATTAATTTTGTTTTGACAGAGTCTCTGTTTCTATCTGTCTATTGTTATTATTAAAGAAAACTGCACAAACAACAGCTCAAGGGCTTGTAAAAACATTTTTATTTTTAATGGTAAAAATGTCAATTTTGGAGTCAGTGGTCCGTGCACAATGTAATAATCTTTGTGTGATAAAATGACTCGTGGCATGAATCTACACGAGGCGCTTCAGTTTTAAATAATCATTTAACGCTGAACCCAAACAGCAAAAGAACATGATGATAATACTCTAAAGAAAAATAATCACCTTGATTTTAGCTGTTTATGTCCAGCATTGAATAATTATTTAATTATTAATAATTACAGCTGCTCACATCATGTGCGCTTTCACTTAAAAAATGCAGTGTTTAATCAGCAAGTGTATGTCGCCTCTCTTTATGAGAGATAAATATTCTGACTGAAACAAAGCTGCTCATGTTGGCTCATATCTGGATCATTTTGATCAAAGTGGAGATGAAAAGTAAAAGTGTGTACCAACAACATACAGATGGAGCCACGTTAAATAGCCGCAACCGTGTGAATGGCGTGCGAATGGCGTACGGCTGCCCTATGCACGCCGTGATCACCCCTCCTTTTCCTTCCAGATTTTAATAACCCACCCCCGCTGAACTGACGCTACTGCACTACAGAGATGAAAATGGCGGCTTAATGGACTATTCGCGGTAAGTGATGTTTTAATTTATAAAATTTGTTTGGGATTAGTTTACAGTTTATTTCCTAGTTTATTTTTTTTATTGGCCTTTTTGAAAATGGCAGCTTGGAGGCGGCAGATCTGGCGCGATGTCCATGCAGCTTGGATGTTGCAGAGTTGAAGCGACGTTCACGGCGCTCGGCGGCTGAGCTGCTGACGCGCCATTCGTGGAGCTGGCCGGTTCCAAAGCTGAAGCGCCACACACGGAGCTCGGCGGCCGCGGAACTGGAGTGACGTCCGCTGAGCTGGGCGGCGGCGGAGCTGGAGCGACATCCATGAAGCCTGGAGGTGGAGGGAGACCGATGCTCTCCAGGCTGCTCCTTGTCTCCCCACTTTCACTTTCACGCCGCGGTGGAGGAGGTAGAGGAAACTCGTCGTCGTCGCTGTTCAGCAGCGCTGCGTCATCCTCTATGTTGGGCGGTGGAGGTGGAGGAAACCGTCCTCGTCGCTGTACTGTAGCGGCGCGTAGTCCTCAGCGTCGGGCAGAGGCGGCGGAGGTGGAGGAAATGCGTCCTCAACAAGGAAGAGAGGCGGGGAGAGGGGGAGAATGGGGGAGAGACCTCCGCTATGCCATTTTTACGGTCTAGCTTTCTGTCACGAACGGTGAATCGGCGTGTGCGTTTTTGTGGCATAACTGCTGGAGGCGAGCTGGCGGTTCAATGAAGGCTTTTATTAAAGTAGAACACAAAACATATAAGAAAGCTTCTTTCTTTGAGCACTAGTAACTTTAATACTTTACTCCTTAACCGAAACACAACCGACATAAATTAGAATTACTGCAACAAAAGCTAGACGCCTGACTGAACTTCAGTCAGGCTCTTTATAATCAACATAATTAGTTTCCTCGGTTCAGGTGAATGCTTGCGTCACCTGACCGAGGTGCAGCCTGGGAAGCGAAGTCCAACAAAACAAACTACAAACAAAAATCAACACAACGAGTCCCAGACTTTGGGCGCTTTGGCGCCCTCTAGGGGTTAACCCTTACACGTTGTTTTAAATAGTCAAAGAGTTGGGCTAATAATAATAATAATAATTATTATTATTATTATTACTGGTCATAGAAACAAATGAAAACAACAGTTAAACACTTGATCATATGTATCTGTGCTAGGTTGTGTTTGTGATTATGTGACCCATAATCATTTTTTCTCAGTATAAATAAGTTTATAAGTGGGTAAGTGTAAGTGGGTTTTAAGAACTCCATCAAAAGAGCAAAGACAAACTTAGAAGGAGAACTTAGTGTGTGTTTTTTGTCTGTGCGCAAATGTGTTTGTGTTAAACCAATGGAGAAATGCAGGAGTGCACACAGACACACCTCTCCAGCCACAAATGTTTAACTGTTGTCTTGTAAATCGTTGATTAAACCTATAAACACAGCTGTTCAGCATCAGTCCTAAACACAAGCGCAGGGTTTGTTTTTGTCCTTAATTAAAAGACATCAATACGTTAATAATTTGCACAATGATAACATTGTTTATTTTGCGGAAAAAGGTAATAAGCAATATTTAAAATAAAACAAACCATGAAGTAAGTGTTTCATACGTTAAAGTTTTGTGTATAACCAAGTGTCCCAACAAATAGCAACCGTATACAGAGTGTGTGCGCTGTGGAGGATTGAAAGGTGAATGAGGATAATCATTTACAAGACAAGACGTTCAGAGGTGTGTTATGCCCCAAAACACCCCCCTGCCACGGATTGCCCCCATTACACAATCACTATCTTCAAAAAAAAGCCGCTGCACCTTTTTATTCAAACGCATTAGCAAGTGTTTTTCAACAACAACAATCATTATGATCACACTTTGTTGAATTTATATGGCTTAAATATTTTTACAGCTCTGTCTTATTTGCATTGCTACGTGTTTATTTACTTCCTTTTCGCATCGCACATATATACAGTGGTGTGAAAAACTATTTGCCCCCTTCCTGATTTCTTATTCTTTTGCATGTTTGGCACACTTAAATGTTTCTGCTCATCAAAAACCGTTAACTATTAGTCAAAGATAACATAATTGAACACAAAATGCAGTTTTTAAATGAAGGTTTACGTTATTAAGGGAGAAAAAAAAACTCCAAATCTAAATGGCTCTGTGTGAAAAAGTGATTGCCCCTCTTGTTAAAAAATAACTTACAGTAACTGTGGTTTATCACACCTGAGTTCAATTTCTGTAGTCACCCCCAGGCCTGATTACTGCCACACATGTTTCAATCAAGAAATCACTTAAATAGGAGCTACCTGACACAGAGAAGTAGACCAAAAGCACCTCAAAAGCTAGACATCATGCCAAGATCCAAAGAAATTCAGGAACAAATGAGAACAAAAGTAATTGAGATCTATCAGTCTGGTAAAGGTTATAAAGCCATTTCTAAAGCTTTGGGACTCCAGCGAACCACAGTGAGAGCCATTATCCACAAATGGCAAAAACATGGAACAGTGGTGAACTTTCCCAGGAGTGGCCGGCCGACAAAAGACACCAGGACAACATCTAAAGAACTGCAGGCCTCACTTGCCTTAATTAAGGTCAGTGTTTTCACGACTCCACCATAAGAAAGAGACTGGGCAAAAACGGCCTGCATGGCAGATTTCCAAGGCGCAAACCACTTTTAAGCAAAAAGAACATTAAGGCTCGTCTCAATTTTGCTAAAAAACATCTCAATGATTGCCAAGACTTTTGGGAAAATACCTTGTGGACCGACGAGACAAAAGTTGAACTTTTTGGAAGGTGCGTGTCCCGTTACATCTGGCGTAAAAGTAACACAGCATTTTAGAAAAAGAACATCATACCAACAGTAAAATATGGTGGTGGTAGTGTGATGGTCTGGGGTTGTTTTGCTGCTTCAGGACCTGGAAGGCTTGCTGTAATAGATGGAGCCATGAATTCTACTGTCTACCAAAACATCCTGAAGGAGAATGTCCGGCCATCCGTTCGTCAACTCAAGCTGAAGCAATCTTGGGTGCTGCAGCAGGACAATGACCCAAAACACACCAGCAAATCCACCTCTGAATGGCTGAAGAAAAACAAAATGAAGTATTTGGAGTGGCCTAGTCAAAGTCCTGACCTGAATCCTATTGAGATGTTGTGGCATGACCTTAAAAAGGCGGTTCATGCTAGAAAACCCTCAAATAAAGCTGAAGTACAACAATTCTGCAAAGATGAGTGGGCCAAAATTCCTCCAGAGCGCTGTAAAAGACTCGTTGCAAGTTATCGCAAACACTTGATTGCAGTTATTGCTGCTAAGGGTGGCCCAACCAGTTATTAGGTTCAGGGGCAATTGCTTTTTCACACAGGGCCATGTAGGTTTGGATTTTTTTTCTCCCTAAATAATAAAAACCATCATTTAAAAACTGCATTTTGTGTTTACTTGTGTTATCTTTGACTAATAGTTAAATGTGTTTGATGATCAGAAACATTTTGTGTGACAAACATGCAAAAGAATAAGAAATCAGGAAGGGGCAAATAGTTTTTCACACCACTGTATAATGCACTCTAAAATCGACACTATCAAACTTGGAAATTTTATACCATCCAATCAAACATCACGTTATTAAAAGTGACGAATTTGTCGCTACTCTTCACTTATGCAGCTGCGGCTAAAAAGATATTAAAAATTACACCAAAGTGCTGCTGGTTTGGTGTCTGTGAGCTTTTCCTAATCAGAGTTACACAGGGGGGTGGGGGGGATTTTGTGGCTGCTCCAGTTACACTCTACTTAGATATTGCACAGGGGGGAGTTCATTTCTATTCTCTTCATCCGAGCTTAATTTCATCTCAAGAAATAATAGTAAGTTTTGGAAAGTCTCAGTTCATCTCCCCAGCCAGTGTTGTGTATGGGCAGGGTAGCATCATGGCAGGATTGGTGTAATTTTTATTATCTTTTTAGCCGTGCTGCGTAAGAGAAGAGTAGTGACAAATTCGTTACTTTTGTTACTAGCTGTCTCTCGCGCATGCGCTCTCTCTCACTCTCTCTCTCTCTCACACACAAGTAAACACACAAACAAATAACACATGAAATCGCGTAAAACCAAATGAAACTATGGCAAAAATGTATAAGCAGTAAAAAATCCAGTAGTATCCTGTAGGTGATTCCTGTCCTGATAACTGGCGCTAACCCTCTGGAACTATTTAGTTCTGTTAGTATTGTTTTCAAGTGTGAATGTTTAAGGGGATTTAATCTGTCTCTGCTGCCGCATCTATTCACAGTTGTGATAAGTGATTAATGCCCCATCAGATCTTTGATGGGGAAACATTATGCTGGTTAAATGACTAAAGACATACTGATCCCTATGGACAGATATTTGTTCCAGATATTATGCGTTATTAATCGATTTGTTATGCCAATTTTTGACTATCAGCGGAAAAAAAAACATCAGCGAAAACATAAAAAATATAACGAAAACAAACCCAAGCAGAAGTAAAATTTTAAGCTTCACTTTGCAGCAAAATATTATCTACCAGTGTATCAAATGAAAATAGATAAAATACACCGTAATGTAAAATACTGTACATACTGTAGGCCGCACTTATATTCCGTACCTACAAACGACCTTTATAGATAAATTACAAATGTTACCGTGTCTTTAAAGATTATTAAGGATGTCGTGAAAAATATTGCAATAAGTAGTTTTATTAATTAATTAATTAATTAAAAATAGCGTAAGCATCATGGGTTCTATATTGAGTAATTTAAATCTGTTTTATTAATCGTTTTTTCCCGTCTTTTTTACCACATCATTTATTTATGAAACCATGTTGACATAAGTTATGTTAAATATTAAATATAGTAACCGGCTGCTTGGACACTGCAGTTAACTGAAGCAGTCAATGCTCCATCTGGCGGGATTATACAGCATTGCAACCATCTTTTTAGAAAGCGCATGGGGGCGTTTATGGGGCGGAGCATCGTTAACTGTGTCATCGCGGTTATGCACGTCGATATGAGCCGCTTTATTTCAAATGGTTGTGTATCGAGCGATTAAAAACAATACAAAGTGTGTTATGATAAGGAAACTTTCTATCTCTTCCATTCCAATGATTAAAAAACGGTAAAAATGTCAATTTTGGAATCCACAGATGCCTAGTGGTCCGAGCACAACGTAATAATCTTTGTATTATAAAATGACTTGTGGCATGAATCTACACGAAGGGCTTCAGTTTTCAAATAATCATTCAATAACATGATAATAATAATCAAAAGTAAAATAATATTGTTCTTTTTGCTGTTTATGTCCACCGTTTAATAATTATTTAATTATCAATAATTAAAGCTGCTCACATTGCGCGCGCTTTCACTTTAAAAAAATTGCAATGTTTTATCAGCAAGTATATGTTGCCTCTCTTTATGATAGAGGAATATTTTGACTGAAACGAAGACGCTCGTGTCAGCTCATATCGATAGCATTTTGATCAAAGGGAAGATTAGAAGGGGAAAAGTAAAAGTGTGTACAAACAACATAGCACAATGCTTGTGTGTGAATGGCCGAAATGTGGTTGTGAATAAGCCTTTTAGTGAATGTAAAATATCCGCTTGAACCCGCCAATATGAGAGATTTATAAGAGATTTCTCTTTCCCAGAAATATAACAAACACACATTTATACGTGTCAAATAAGCGCTGTCTAGTGGACTGCGCATGCACAACCTCTCACGGACGAGCCTCTGAATACACCATTTTAACGGGGGTGAGGTTAGGAAACACCGCACCGGCAGAACTAGACTAATGATTCTGAATGCGTCGGGGAAAACAGCAGGGAAACTGACTGGCCATTTTAATAATTCATTGATAAGTTGATGTCTTTTCGTTTCAGCTGTGAGTGGATGGCCTGTAGTAAACAACATTTCCTACGAATTACATAAGCTGATTTTTTTTTCCATTAGTTTATATAAAAGCAGACATTTTGCTTTCTGTAAGTATATATTTTTCACGTCTGTGAGGCGAGTATACACAGAGTTTCGGTTTATTTTCTGACGTGCTCAAGTTTACCGAAACCGATACAGAATAGCGCTGTATCCATGTTTGCTTTCATTATTTTACAACATCATAACATTTTGTCGTCATTGTGCATGCACTTAAATAAAAGTAAAGTCTTATAAAGGCTATGTAGCTTATATAGGTTTATTATATAGTTTTTGCCCATTAATCTGACAACACCTGTGACTCACCCACGTTTTTTCTGATACACACAGCTAGAGTTTTCTGGCTACGTGAGTGTTACACATGATAAAATATAAAGGCTCACTGTGTTAACATTTACTTTGCTTAAATTCGATGGAACTAAGAAATGCCTATATTTAGTTTAAGTCCTAAATTTGTACTGTAATTTTAGTACTGTGATGATAAATTCGATTAATGTTTCACTTGTATTTTATAAGGTTTTTGCCGGCAGTGATACAGCGCAATGGGGGTGCTGGGATGTGACAATGTAATTTGTTAAAATGTTTGTTTTTATTATTTATTAAAGAACATTATGATGATCATAACAGCCTACTGCATTTAATTCTTATAATAACACAAAAACACATTGACATCTGCTGACGCAGTAGCACGTCCTCACAATGTTTTAATTTTTATAGTAATTTATTTTCATTTATTTCAGTTAATAAATCTACTACAATTTTAAAGTACACAAAATATAAGATGACAAAAATCATACATGCGTAGCTTTTCTAATTACACATGATAAAATCTAAAGGCTCATGTTTACTTTGCTTAAATTCGATCCTAATAAGATTTTATTTAATTTAAATTCTACATTTGTACTGTAATTTTAATACTGTGATTATGAATTCGTTTAACTACAATGTTTCACTTGATTTTATCCGCTACTACGTGCAGCTCTAACAGAGCGCGGCTCATTAATTCTTGAGAGAATGAACTGATGCCCGAGGCATCCGTCTGTAGTTATATAGCGCCACTCAGCGGTAGAAACCAGCAAATGCACAAACCCAAATGTCGCCACCGTGAGGCGTGGCGGTAAAACCAGAATACCGCATGAGTAACATCTGTAGGGCAGAAACACACTTCCTGTTCTTACTTGCGTCATTGCAACTGTAAGTTGTTGTTCCATTGCTACCAACTCTTTTCATTTCATACAGTCAATCTTCATCTGTTACAAATACAAACACCATACAAGTTTCTCTCAATGAGCTGTTACTATAGGAACCATAATGTAGTGGAACGAGTGCATTAATATAAACCTGTGATTTACAGCTGCAGTATGTCAGAGCTGCTATTATAGAAAATTAATCAACATCAATCAGAATGCAGAATTCAGCAGCACATTGTAAGTGTGCATACAAGTTTATTATAGAAATGTTTAAGGGGATTTTTTTTAATAACAGAAAAACTCCCTGACCTGTGGTGATGTTTGTGATTGTTTCTGCCGTAACTGCATCATCATAGTTCTCGGACACGTCCTCTGTCAGAATGTAGAGATAAAAGCTATTAAATCCACATGAATGTCATTAATGATCATTTGGATGCTTGTGGATGCAACACTGTCACATTATTATCATACCTGTCAGTATAACTGACTTCTGATCAGCTGTAATGGCCTAATCATAATTCTCAGCTTCATCCTCTACACCAAAACACAGAGATTTAAAGAGATTTAAAGTTTACTGAAGTGGCAGTTTGTACACTGTGGATTTAATGACACAATGCGAAATCGTATACATGTCAAAAATGTCACTACACACAAACCAATAAACGTCTCGGGTTACTTTGCTGTAACCCTGTTCCCTGAAAAGGCGGGAACGAGATGCTGCGTGAAAACGCTATGGGAACATCTTCTCATGTTGCCGGTTGTGAAGCATGTGTGTACCAAACACGCCAAATTTTTGGCTTTTATAACCTCGGTCAGGTGACGTCATCTGAAAGGACACAACTGCAGGTTATAAATAGGAGTGAACCGGAAACATTCCTCAGATTAATTTGTCTGAACGGACGTTAGGTCACATAGGCAGTGCGGCATTGGGACGCAGCATTTTGTTCCCGCCTTTTCAGGGAACAGGGTTACAGCAAAGTAACCCGAGACGTTCCCTTTCAAAGGCTACACTCGATGCTGCGTGAAAACACTATGGGAACGAGAGTACCAACGCCGCCGCACTGCAAGTATCTGGACTCCAAGGTTGTGTAGCGTGTGCACACAAGGCCGAGAAGGTCTCAGAACTATGTCTGGGTAGCTGACTCGAGGACCCGTGAGGCGATTCCCCTGGTTGAATGAGCCCTGATTCCTAGAGGCGAAGTGAGCCCACGCGCCTCATAGGAGAGGGCAATAGCATCTCTCACGCAGCTTGTGGCCCCGAAACATGTAAAAGCTGCTCTGACTTACGCCACTAGCTGATGCGGTGGACGTAAATCTGAAGAGCACATACTGGACACAGTAAGTGAAGTCTCTCCTGCTCCGAAGCTGTAAGGTGGAGGACAGAAGGCTTCAAAAACAATAGGGATCTCCGATCCTCTTAGAAAGGTAACACCATTTAGAAAAACCATCTTAAGTGTCAGAAACCTAAGCGCTGACTCTAGTGGTTCAACAAGGGGGCACAAGCCAGAGGACAAATTTTTTCCCTGCAGAAACTCCAGCCCTGAAACAATTCGGCAGTGGACTGGGTCTACCTGCTTCGTCATGCACCAATTTTCAAATACATTCTGTTTGAGGGGAGGCAACCCTAGCACTTAGAATTCAATTCAATTCAATTTCAATTCAATTTTATTTGTATAGCGCTTTTAGCAATTTTCATTGCCGCAAAGCAGCTTTACACAGTCAAAAGAATTATTTAAGTTTGTATGAAATGTGAATTTGTATGAATCCAAATGGTCAGTTTGTCCCTGGTGAGCAAGCCGAGGGCGAAAGTGGCAAGGAAAAACTCCCTGAGATGGTAATAGGAAGAAACCTTGAGAGGAACCAGACTCAACAGGGAACCCATCCTCATTTGGGTGAAACAGAAAGCAGTAAATGATCTGCATTTATACAGTGTGTAGGGTGGGAGGCAGTTCAGCTATAATAGTTGATGTTAATTGATGTTAATATGGAGTCAAGGTAGACTTGTAAGAAGTTCCAGTCCTGAACTATCGAACTGTTAAGTCCCCAGAGAAACAGTTGCCAACACCAGTCAAGGCCAGAACCATTCAGAATAGTCTTAATTACGCTGGCTGGAAGACCAGCTTGACTTAGTTGGTCCTGTTCAGGGACCGCCAAGGCGTCCAGACGCAGGGGCTGGAAGTCAGAGAGTAGTAAAGGGGACATTTGCTGATCTTGCGAGGCAAAGAGGTCCACCTCCGCTACATGAAATTTTCCCAGAATGTAAATCGCTCTGAGGGACAAGAACCTGGTGCGCTAGCTATTTAGCGGCGCAAGCACAGTCCGCCCTGGTGATTAATATATGAGACTGCCATAGTGTTGTCCACGCGCACTAGGACATGGTAATCTCAACTGCTGGAGGAAGTGCTTTAGGGCCTCAAATAGAGCCATGATTTTGAGGCAATTGATGTGCCGCGCAAAAAGATGGCCTCTCCAGCTCCCTTGTGCTGGACGGTCATCTAAGACCGCACCCCAGCCCATGAGGGAAGCGTCTGTCGTTAGCGTCTGCGACGACAAGACGAAATTAGAGTGGGACCCAAAGTCAGAAACCAGGGTCTGAACTACATAGGAAGGGTACGAAGCACCTGGCGTGTAGCCCTTATTGGGGATTGGCCCTAGAGTAAAATCCCCTGGTTCTTAGCCACAACTGAAATGCTCTCATGTGCAGAAGGCCCAAAGGTGTCACCGTGGATAGAGCTGCCATGAGAGCTAAGATCTCTGAAAGTGATGGTCACTTTCTGGTCTAGCTTGATTTTCTTGACGGTGTTGAGAATGGATTCGACACGAGCGGGAGACAGCTGTGCCCGCTTACGCTCAAATTCCATGTGACACCCAAAAGTGTTGTCCTCTAAACAGGAAAGAGCATGCTTTCATGGCATTGGATCTCAATCCTAGGAAACAAAGATTAGCTAGAACGACATGCTGATGTCGAAGTGCTAGCTACTGAGACTGGGCCAGCCAGTCATGTAATTCAATACGGATGCTCTGGAGTCGTAAGAGCCAGAACTACATCCATGTATTTTGTGTATGTGCGGGTGAAAAAGCTAGACCAAATGGAAGGACCCGATACTGGTAAGCTTCGCCCCCCAAAAGCGAACCTCAGGAACCTCCTGTGTTGTGGCAATATTTCTATTGATTCATTTTTAGATAGCGGTAAAGCCCGCAAATCTAAAAAACTGGACGCAGCCCCCCGTTCCTCTTGCGCACTTTCCGGTTTCATGGAAGTGGAGACCACGCCATTGAAACGCGGAGGGTGATGTGAGAACTGAATCCTGTAGTTTCTCTGTACAGTGCTTAGTACCCAAGGAGATATTCTTGGCAGTAGCTTCCACGCTGCCAAGTTTCTCTGAAAGGGGCAAAGCTCAGCGGCTTGGTTAAACGGGGGGGAGATGTTAGATGTTCGGCATCCTGAAACACGGCAGGAAAAACCCGAAGAACTAACATTTTATTGGAGACTGGAGTTGCCCGAAACACCAGCGGTGGCGGAGCAAGAACACCAACCTCCTGGGGGTGCCAGGGAGAACACTTCATTCTTTAAAAGGAATTCTGCGTGCCTCTCCCTATTGGGGGGCAACCCCCCACAGTCCTGGGCACATGAACCTCAGGGCTTCTTTGTGAAGACAATATGCCAGTCTGACCTCCTTTGAGGCGGATTGCATGACGCACCAAAATCTTGCGAAGGGGTGCCCAGCTCAAAAACACTCTCCTTGTGTGTTTCACGCCTCGCAACAGTCAGACCCGGTCGAGACTGGGTGGCCGACAGTCCCGACTCTAGAGCAAGGCGGGGAAGGAATTTCCAAAGGCTTGTTATATAACTTCGCCTCATGAACCTAGTGGCGACCGAGTTAACGACATCGCCAAGTAGGCCGGGAGGCGAGATGGGGCATTGAGGAGGAATACACGATCCTTCTTGATGCCCCTGAGATTCAACCACAAGTGCCTCTCCGCGGAGCCCATAGCAGCCATAAAACGGCTAATAGCACGAGCCGTCTGCTTTGTTGCACGAAGAGACAAGTCTGTGGCCCGGCGTAAGTCCAATACGCCTACCTTGCAGAGCCCCGCCAGTACTCAAGTCTCTCAGCAGGTCAGCCTGGTAGGTGTGCAAAACCGCCATGGTGTGCAATGCGCCAACCTGACCTGCTGCCTGAAAAGCTTTTCCCTCCAGGGAAGATAAAAAGTCTACACAGCTTGAAAGAAAGTAATAGCTTTTCAGGAAGGATGATGTCCCAGAAGAGAGATAGCCTGGAAGCGTCTCTTCTATCTGGGTGTCATCATATAACTCCGCGTTTCTACCTCAACTATATTTAAATAAATAAATAAGTTGAAGGCAGGAAAACACGGGATGAATACAGCTTACTCCATGAAAGGGTTAACTCATATGGAGATTGCTAAGAAAAGGGGAGAGAGCGTCGTTGAGGCTCCGCCCCCCGGCCACCCGACAGAACCTGCCGTCTATGTTTTTATTTATTTTATTTTTAAGTGCTTAGAGGCTATTACCATCTCCGCTGAAGCAAGAGAGGATGTTTATCCTTGCCCATTCACAAGAAGCGCAGCGCGCGCTTGCGAGCGGACAGAGGGATTTCCCGATCCGCTGAGAACGTGAAAGAAAGGAGTTTTTAAATCCGTCTCTCACTGCTCTTCCGAATGCATGAGTTTAAGCCCCAGGAATGCGCGGCGGCTCGAAGCTTCTCAAGGAATGCGAGGCGCGCGCGTAGCACTTAAAGCAGTAAAGTGTAGAGATCGCCCTCCGATATGGATTATACACACGGAGGGACATCTCGTTTAAACTCTGCCATTATCAGTGAGTTAAACACTTATTTTGCTGGTTAGACACAACACGCTCACAACTAGGTGAAGACAAGAACCTGAGGAATGTTTCCGGTTCACTCCTATTTATAACCTGCAGGTGTGTCCTATCAGATGACGTCACCTGACCGAGGTTATAAAAGCCAAAAATTTGGCGTGTTTTGTACACACATGCTTCACAACTGGCAACATGACAAGATGTTCCCATAGCGTTTTCACGCAGCATCGAGTGTAGCCTTTGAAAGGGAACACACTGTGTGTGCTCTCTAAAACAAATCCCAAAACAGAAGCACACCCTCCACATTATCAGCGATGGGTCCAGCAGTGATGGCATCATCGTAGTCCTCTGGTGGCTCAACTCTTCCTGTATCACCTAAATGAAATAAAAGCAGAGGCTCTGTACAAACAGCTCCATCACATTCTGACCTTATGGTTTAATGTCAAGTCACTCAATTTATCTGATCAGTTAACAACTGCACCCACTTATGAAGTCACTGGTGTCGATGACATCATCATAATACTCAGCCTTTTCTCCAATCCCAGACTTTACTGGAAAAAGAAGAGTTTGTGTGTTTGGGCTTTTAAACACATTTATACTCAATAAAATCCTCATCCAAAGAAGCTTTGATAAATGTGATAAGAGGGATTTCAGAAGCTTAAAGTAAGATAAGGTTGATTGTGAGATCTCATGTGTCAGCATTAAAACACTGGAGTTACTGTAATTCTTCTATACAATAAATCATAATCACGTCTCAGAAAGGACACATTTAGTCATTTCTCATCTTTAATTAATCAATCGAATATCTTTCAGTTAAAGGAGTCAGACAAACTCACACTCTGGCCTTTTTTACCTGAGAGAAGCTCATCATCCACATGCTCATACACAGAATGCTGTTCTTCAGAGAGGAGACTTCCTGTTAGAGGAGAGCAGGACAGGCATTAGACACACATACACACAGTGAGGCAGAGAGACAGAGGGACCTGCACAAGAAAGCATGGACACACTTTTTGGTGAAAATTCACTAAATCACAAGCTTTAATAGATGTTTATTAGCAGAATTCTGTCTCTACACTACATGTACTCTAACTGCACATTTCCTCTCATACATTTCACTTTTTAAAATGTTTAATTGATTTGTTGGAAAGAATGAAATCTGGATTAGGGTAAAAATCTTGCTTTCATTACTTTGTTTGCATTGTGGTGTGTACAGGTCGTCCCCGACTTACAAACAAGTTCTGTTCTAGAAGTACCTTCGTAAATCAGATTTGTACTTGATTCTGACAAAGTAAGTCTAAGTCTATGCCTTTGACACGACTATAGAACGTAAAGCATATAAAATCACTCAACAAAATTTGTCTCCTTTTCCCATACTGCCATCTTGTGGCCAAAAACCATAATCATGCCTAGGGAAATAATCTCACAGTGAGATGTGAAATCGTCTCGGGTTACTTTGTTGTAACCCTGTTCCCTGAAAAGGCGGGAACGAGATGCTGCGTGAAAACGCTATGGGAATATCTTTTCGTGTTGCCGGTTGTGAAGCATGTGTGTACCAAACACGCCAAATTTTTGGCTTATATAACCTCGGTCAGGTGACGTCATCTGATTAGATGCACCTGCAGGTTATAAATAGGAGTGAGCCGGCAACATTCCTCAGATTGATTGTCTGAACGGACGTCCGGTCACGTGGGCAGTGCGGCATTGGGACGCAGCATCTCGTTCCCGCCTTTTCAGGAAACAGGG
Organism: Clarias gariepinus; assembly: GCF_024256425.1. Taxonomy (NCBI): domain Eukaryota; kingdom Metazoa; phylum Chordata; class Actinopteri; order Siluriformes; family Clariidae; genus Clarias; species Clarias gariepinus. Next base: position 115,219 of record NW_026521007.1, read on the forward strand.
TTACAACAAAGTAACCCGAGACGTTCCCTTTCAAAGGCTACACTCGATGCTGCGTGAAAACGCTATGGGAACGAGAGTACCAACGTCGCCGCACTGCGAGTGTCTGGACCCCGCATTGTGTAGCGTGTGCGCAGAAGGCTGAGAGGTCTCAGAACTATGTCTGGGAAGCTGACTCGAGGACTCGTGAGCTCGGAGTGACAGGAACATCCAGACTATAAAATCTAATAAATGTGTGCGGAGAGGACCAGCCCGCCGCGTCACACACTTGTTGCAGGGGAATACCTCTTGCTAGTGCAATAGATGAAGCAATCCCCCTGGTTGAATGAGCCCTGATTCCTAGAGGCGAAGTGAGCCCACGCGCCTCATAGGAGAGAGCAATAGCATCTCTCACCCAATGTGACATGGTCTGCGTAGTAGCGGCCGCCCCCCCAGTTGCGGCCTCCATACCAAATAAAGAGCTGCTCTGATCTACGCCACTGGCAGGTGCGGTGGACGTAAATCCGAAGAGCACGTACTGGACATAATAGGTGAAGTTTCTCCTGCTCCGAAGCTGTAAAAGGCGGAGGACAGAAGGCTTCAAGAACAACAGGGTGTATGTTTGAAAATGGAACTTTCGGAAGATAGTTCGGGTGAGGATGCAGAATGGCCTTGACTAGCCCAGGGGCAAAGTCCAGGCAGGATGGGGAGACTGACAAGGCGCGCAGATCCCCAATCCTCTTGAGAGAGGTAATGGCCATAAGAAAAACCATCTTAAGAGTCAGAAGCCTGTCCGGCGCTGACTCTAGTGGTTCGAAAGGAGTGTCAATTAGACCTTCGAGCACGATAGATAAATCCCATGAAGGGGTCGTGGCTCTAGTGGGTGGCCTCAACCGTTTAGCTCCACGAATAAAATGGGCAACTAAAGGGTGTTTTCCCACAGTAATCCCCTCGATTGGAACGTGGCAGGCTGAGATAGCGGCCACGTACGTCCTAAGGGTACTAGGGCACAAGCCCGAGGACAACTTATCTTGCAGGAACTTCAGCACTGAAACAATTTGGCAGTGGACTGGGTCTACCTGCTTCGTCATGCACCAACTTTCAAAAACATACCATTTGAGGGCATAAGCTTTTCTAGTGGAGGGAGCTCTAGCGGCTAGAATAGTGTCAATAACGCTGGCTGGGAGACCAGCTTGACTTAGTTGGTCCCGTTCAGGGGCCAAACGTGAAGGTTCCAAAGCTCCGGTCGGGGATGAAATATTGTCCCCTGTGCCTGAGACAGAAGATCCCTCCTCACTGGAATCATCCAAGGTGAGCCATCGAGGTATATGATATTAGATCCGAGAACCATACTCTGGCCGGCCAACGGGGCGCTATCAGTAAGAGGCGCAAACCATGTTGACGGACCCTCGCCAGGACTCCCGGGAGCAGAGATATTGGTGGAAACGCATAAAGGCGTAAATTGGGCCACGTATGGGCCATCGCGTCCAGACCCAGGGGAGCTGGATGAGTCAGAGAGTAGTAGAGAGGACATTGTGCTGTCTCTTGGGAGGCAAAGAGGTCCACCTCTGCTGTAAAGAATCTTTCCCAGATTTGGCTGACTATGTCGGGGTGGAGTTTCCATTCCCTGTTTGTCACAGCTTGTCTGGACAGTAAATCTGCTCCCACATTCATGTGCCCTGGAATGTAAATCGCCCTGAGGGACAGGAACTTGTCCTGTGCCCAGAGCAGAACCTGATGCGCTAGCTCGTTCAAGCGGCGCGAGTACAGTCCGCCCTGGCGATTTATGTAGGAGACTACCGATGTATTGTCCACCCGCACTAGAACATGGTAGCCTCTTAGCTGCTGGAGGAAGTGCTGTAGGGCCAAAAATAAAGCCATCATTTCGAGGCAATTGATGTGCCATGCGAGAAGATGACCTCTCCAGCGCCCTTGAGCTGGACGGCCATCCAAGACCGCACCCCAGCCGGTAAGGGAAGCGTCTGTCGTTAGCATTTTGCGACGACAAGACAGACCTAGAGTGGGACCCAAGGTGAGAAACTGGGGTCTGAACCACATAGAAAGAGTACGACGTCCTTCGAGCGTAACCCTTATTCGCCTTCGGGGATTGGCCCTTGTATGAAATCCCCTGGCTCTTAGCCACAACTGAAAAGCTCTCATGTGCAAAAGGCCCAAAGGTATCACCGTGGATGCAGCTGCCATGAGGCCTAAACATTTTTGAAAGTGATAAATAGTCACTTCCTGGTCTAGTCTGATTTCCTTGAGGGCGCTGAGGATGGATTCGACACGAGCGGGAGACAATTGTGCCCGCATAGTGATCGAATCCCATCTGACACCCAAGTATGTTGTCCTCTGAGCCGGAACGAGAACGCTTTTGGTAGCGTTGAGTCTCAATCCCAGCGAATGAAGATGAGCTAGGACGACATCGCGATGTCGGAGCTCTAGCTGCTGAGACTGGGCCAGGATTAGCCAGTCGTCTATGTAATTGAGAATACGGATGCCCTGGAGTCGCAAGGGAGCCAGGACAGCATCCATACATTTTGTATATGTGCGGGATGACAGAGCTAGACCGAATGGAAGGACCTGATACTGGTAAGCTTCTCCCTAGAAAGCGAACCTCAGGAACTTCCTGTGCTGTGGCAAAACTTTTATGTGGAAGTATGCGTCCTTTAAATCTATCGTCACGAACCAATCTTCTGGTTGGATTTGCGAGACAATCATATTTATGGTTAACATCTTGAATCTGTACTTTTTGAGATAGCGGTTCAACCCGCGAAGATCCAAAATCGGACGCAGCCCCCCGCCTTTCTTGGGAACCAGAAAGTAGCGACTGTAGTTGCCTGACTCCCTGTCTGGAGGAGGAACCTGTTCTATGGCTCCCTTCTCCAGCAACACCTGGAGTTCGGAGTTTAGCAGATGCGCTCTCTCCGGTATCACGGAAGTGTAGACCACGCCGTTGAAACGCGGAGGGCGATGAGCAAACTGAATCCTGTAGCCTTTCTCTACAGTCTTTAGCACCCAGGGAGATATGCCTGGCAGTAGCTTCCACGCTGCCAGTTTCTCCGAAAGGGGTACAAGTTTTAGTGCGCGGTGGGGTGTTAGTGGTTCGGCATCCTGGAATATAGCAGGATAAAACCGAGGCACTAACAGTGGTCGGTGAGGTCCGGAACACCCAGAGGCGGCGGAAACTGAACACCGACCCCCTGGGGGTGTCCGGGGGGGCATGCTCTTATAGGAAAGAGAGTTGAGTGCCGTTCCCCGGGGGGGATCACCCCCACAGTCCTGGGCATGTAGGCTTCAGGACTTAGTCTTTGAAAAGAAGACAGTGCGGCGATCTGATCTTTTGGAGGCAGCCTGTTGGGGGCGACGAGCCGTACCCCAGTCCTTACGGGGGGGGTGCCCGGCTGCTGACGCTCTCTTTCTGTGCCTCTCGCCTGGTGAGATTCAGATCTGGCCGAGGCTGGGTGGCCGAGGGCCTCGACTCTTGAGCACGGCGTGGGAGAAATTTCCCAAAAGCCTGTTCATACAATTTAGCTTCTCGGAACCTAGTGGCGACGGAATTCACAGCGTCGCCAAATAGGCCGGAAGGTGAGACAGGGGCATCAAGGAGGAATGTTCTATCCTTGTCCTTGATGCCTGTCAGGTTTAACCACAGGTGCCTTTCAGCGGTCACCAAGGAGGCCATGGAACGGCCGATTGCACGGGCTGTCTGTTTAGTCGCATGCAGGGATAAATCAGTAGCCCGGCATAATTCATTGAATGCGTCATGATTCAGTGTGCCGCTCGTGCTCAAATCTTTCAGCAGATCAGCCTGATACGCCTGCAAAACCGCCATGGTGTGCAAGGAAGCGCCGGCCTGACCTGCTGCTTGGAACGCTTTCCCTACCAGGGTAGAAGAAGTTCTACACGGCTTGGAGGGAAGTGTTGGTTTCTTTAATGAGGATGATGTTCCAGGAGAGAGATAGCCCGCAAGCGTCTCTTCTATCTGGCGCATCACCACATAACCTCATGCTTTTGCATCAACGATGTTCGAATAAAACGAAGTCGATTGTACAAAAATACGGGAAGAAAAAGGATTTCTCCAAGAACGAGATAACTCGTTGTGGAGGTCATCAAAAAATGGGAGAGAGCAGTGTTTTGGCTCCATCTCCTGGCCACCCGACAGAAATCTGTCATCTAATTTAGATTGTTTTGGGTGAACCTGCTCCTGTGGCCAGTCAATATGCAGTCGTTCGACTGCACGCGTTATAACTTCGAGCAATTCCTCATATTCTCTTTCATCTTTTGAGGAGCGTTCTGAGGAAGCAACTTCCATTTCCACAGAAGCAGGAGAACGAGTCTCTTCAACACACCCGCGAGAAGCACCGGAGTGCGCTCGTGAAGTGGAAGGAGAGACATCGGGATCGGGGGAGAGGGCAAGAGAAAGGAGGGACTCCGTCTCTCGCTCCTCGGCCAGATCTGCTTGTGATCCCCATGAGTGCAGCGCGGCTCGTGGTTCCCTAAAGAACGCGAGACGCGCGCGAAGCAGCTTCATGGGGAGAAGATCACAGTGCTTACACTCTCCATTAAGCCCTTCGAGAGCGTGCTTTTCACCCAAACATTCGAAGCAGAATGTGTGCATATCGCCCTCCGAAAGGAAATTTTTACAAGGAGGGGGACATCTAGTTCTAAACTTCGCCATAATAACTGGTGAGTTTTATAGATTTAATTCTGCTTATTTTTGTTATGCTTGCTGACACACACACGCGCACAATGCGGTGAAGAAAAAGATCTGAGGAATGTTGCCGGCTCACTCCTATTTATAACCTGCAGGTGCATCTAATCAGATGACGTCACCTGACCGAGGTTATATAAGCCAAAAATTTGGCGTGTTTGGTACACACATGCTTCACAACCGGCAACACGAAAAGATATTCCCATAACGTTTTCACGCAGCATCGAGTGTAGCCTTTGAAAGGGAACTCTGTGCCTTTGAATAACGAGGAGAATCCTGTGTCCCATTTTGTCTCAGACCTGTTTTCCACTGTATTGGACTGTAAACTCTGTTTTGTTAAAGATTTTCCGAAGTTAGGATTATTCACTATCAGGACATCTTACAGGACAGACATTTTCGTTGTGCTCTTGTACTGATTCGTTGAAGCTGGTGAGGATGACTCATTTCTCCTGCACTCCCCCCCCAACACACACATACAATATATCGAACTATAGACATTTACACATTCACTTACACTCAAAATATTGTATATAATGGAAATATTGGTATCTGGTGCACTGCAGTGTCTTTTTTTGTACAGTACACATGAACTACTTCTGTGATTTGTTCGCTTCTAATATTTATAGATCACGGTCTGTTCATATCTGCGGCAATTCATAAATCAAATCTTTAATAAGTCAGGGATTACCAGGACTTAGCATTGGATGATTTGATCAGTTGCATGCAGTGAATTTGAAATAGAAAAAAGTTGAAATAGAATACAATAAGGACGTTTTCTCACTGGGAATGATTGTTCCGTTCTGTTCCCGAGCATTTTCCGTAACTTAGCTGAGGGGCTAAAACTGTTGAGTCTGAAGCCTTAACATTAACATTATTGTTAACATTAATTAATATTTTGTGTTTAATATGTTTTATACAATGTGATTATATTGTCTTTAAAATAAATCTAAGTTTGAGTGTGGGTGTTTTGGAAAAGAGACAGAATTCGAATAAGAGTGCAAAATATTTAATTAAAAATTATTCAAGTAAAATATAATTCAAGTAAGTGTTGTAACAGAAAAGTAGCTGTCTAATAGGATAAAAAAGTAAACATTAAAATGTAGTGTATTTCTTTATTTACTTGTATTTGCATAGCAAGAGGGTGTGTTACTGAAATTAAGACAATGGCACAATGAAATTAAACAGTTCGTCCATCATTTGCATCAACATCCTATTCGATCTCTTGATGTTCCTTCCTCTGTATCTGTAGTCAGTGCTCCTCCTTCTAAATTTGAGATTTCATCCAGACATCAAGAGTCTCCTGCTCTTGGTTTTCCACGTCTTGTGCTAATGTCAGAGGTCTCAGCCTGTGTTTCCTCCAGTGTCTGTCTGAAAGAACGTAGAAAAGCAAGAAGTAAGGTATTAGCTGAAATCTGCAACCATAACAGCTTGTACATTTTTTTTTCAACATCCAAATTTTGTCACCGTAATCACAGGTAAACTAAAACTGTGTGTGGAGCTTATTTGGATCATCAGCATCTCAATTTTCATAAGTATCCCTGAGTGTTGGAGTAAATACATAAAAGTTATACATAAAATAAGGAGTAAAGTACCTGTAACTCTAATAGCTACATAAGCACAACACTTGAGATCATCACATTCTATTCTTTTGAACAGGGAAATAGTCTGGGGCTTTAAAGTAAGCAGGCATGAGGAGCATTCAAAGTTAGCTTTGTTGTGAGTTAATGTAAAAGGATCATCCTGTATATCTTATTATGCAACTTAAATATCACCACAGGATTCATAGACAATTACCAGGAGATGCCGTGATATGAGACTCTTTTTAACAACATTAAGAATGTTAGTATTTAATAATAACTTACCGTTAGCTTGCTGGCTCTCTGCTGGACCAGGCTCCACGCTGTCCGGTTCGGATGATAAAGGTTTATGTTGTTGTGGGACAGAGAGATTCTGACTCGGTCACACTAAATGGCTTCTATCCTATTATCAATCTTTTCCTCACTTCAGTATCGCACCACGCGCTGTGTGCTGATGGAGCCGCAGTTTGTTTAACTCTGCACGCATTTCTCACTGCTGTTGGATACGAGCACGTGTAAATACTCGGATGCTTCCATAAATATCAGAGTTTTTATTTGTAGTGTCCGATTGACTTTGGATGTTTTCATCTGCCTAAATTGCGGGCAAACACTGTACTTCACAGAGATTCTTTTGCAGCCATGTTTTTGTGTACGGAGTCAAACAGTAATTATGTCATTTCCTCTTTTGAGCATGAGTGCGGACACATGTCCCGCCATCCATGCTCTGGAATTGGTCCAGGTATTGGTTCCCGAGCTCGGAACGATTGCATGCTCACAGACAAACATCAACTGGTCTCAAGGTCAAGTGTCCACGGAAACGGTTTCCGGACTCCAGTGAGAAAATGCCCTAAGTGTGATGTAGAACAGTCCAGACATCACTCACCTCTTTCAGTGAAGCTTGTGATTCTTCTAGTGATAAAGTTGATCGCCTCATAAGTCGTGTGTTGTATATGATTGATCTGCTCATAGACTACCTCAGACTGGTTCTTAGAGAGTACTTGGAATGGACAATAATAAAATAATAATAATAATAATAATAATAATAATAATAATAATAATTGGTGTTGTAGAGAAAATAGACTGTGTGAATGTGTGGTACCTCTCCTGAGCACTCTGTTCTGGTAAAACAGTACCACTAGAAGTACTAAGGCCAGGAAGATCAGCGTTCCCAACACCAGTGGAGGGGTGGGTGGAGCTACAGGTGATAGAGGATTTAGAGCGGCTCTTTCTGAAGTCAAAAACACAGATGAGGAACTTAATTTGAGAAAATTGTGAACAGTAACAAATATTGATTTGTAACAAATATACATACCTGATGTGGTGGTGGTGGTGGGTGTAGTAGTGGACACTGTGGATATGTCTGTATTTGCAGAAAAAAAACTGCATTAAAAATGCAAAAAACACAATAAAAATAACCTCTCACTAGATCTGGTTTCTGACCTGCTGAGCTTTCAAGCTAACATCAAGCTAACACCTAAGATTATAAATAAAAGTTAAGTCTTAACACAGTGAGAAAAGTGTAGTGAGTGGAGAGAGAAAGCTGAAAAGTTAGCACACCCCTCTGACCTGCACAGGTTACTTCAGCATGAGAGCAGTCAGTGTGTTTCTTCAGGGAATGATGACAGTCCCACAGGTGAATCTCATCCCCTCGACACTTCACTCTGTTCAGCCAGATAGTCCCTTCACCAGGACCAAAGCTAACATTCCTATCAGCACTCAGCGCCAAGCCACAGCCCAGCTGTCTGCACACCACCTGAGCGTTACTGATGTTCCACTGATCATCACAAACGGAGCCCCACGTAGTGTTATAATACACCTCCAACCTCCCAGAGCAGCTTCCCTTTCCTCCACTCAGCCTGAGAGACCAGTGCTCTACATCACACACATCACACATGAGGAAACACACCAACGCTGAAGAACAGCTAAACTCACACACAGAACTACAATACAATATGACTTTATATTACTTCCCAATATGTTTTTTCCATGTTTTGGATTTTTTCGGTGGGGGTGGGGGTTGTTGGGGACTAAGCCAATTTGTTAATAGAGGGTTTGTGTCTATCTAAAACATTGATATTTGTTGGTTTTATTTCTATGAATTGTGATTAAGTTGTCAGGAAACTATTTTATAAACACATGAAATAAATTCTGTTCTCAACAAATGCAAATAAGAAAAAAAGCACTGAAAGCTTTTTTTCATATATTCTTACTTATGAGGGGTTTGTTAGATGGAAGTGAAGAGCATTTTTCTTGTGTATGAAGAAACTCTCCATCATCTGCAGTAATAAAACACACACATTAATTTAGAGGTTATGTCATGTCAAATAAACTTCTTTTATGTTTGATAGATACATTTCACTACTCATCCAAGTAACTTCTTCTGCCTGAAAAGAGTTGGTTAATTTCTCATACAACTGAGCCTTGGATTGCGAGCATAGTTCGTTTCAGGAGTGTGCTTGCATATCAAAACGTATATCAAAGCAACCATAAGAAATAATGGAAACTCAGATAATTCTTTCCACAACCCAAAAAAATAAAAATCTAAAAATATTTAATGTAAAATATAAAGTAAAAATAAAACACATTAACCTGCACTTAACCATTGAAAAGAAAAAAAATCCCAACAGATAAGTGTTTCCATTAGTGTTTGTTTGCGTATGTGCTGTATAGAGTGTGTGTGTGTGTGTGTGTGTGTGTGTGTGTGTGTGTGTGTAAGCTAAAGTAAGACAAGAGGAGCAATGACTCCCTCTCCCTCCCTCATCTCGTCTCACACAGAAGCCCTCTCTCCCCTCTTATTTAAGAGAAGGGAGGGCTACTGGGCGGGATGACTTTTACACACAGACACACACAATAGAGACACTCTTTTATGGAAAAACTTCTTTAACAAAGAACATCTCTAATGACATTCGAGTGCACACACACTAATGAAATCACTGCTGTAAAGTAAAAAAAATAAAAATTAACCTGCACTTTACCTTTGAAAAGAATCGTGACAGAGCAGTGTTTCTGTTAGAGTTTGTGTGTGTGTGTGTGTGTGTGTGTGTGTGTGTGTGTGTGTGAGTGTGAAGACAGGAGGAGGAGGGAGGAGGCAAACTTTCTAAATGACACACGCACACACACTAACCATCAGTGCTGACATAAAGAGAGAAACAGGATCTTGGTTTTGCTTTACACACGCACACACGTGTATTATAATAAACAGTACATGCGCAAGTTAAAGGATGGCTTTATACAGTCACAGTGTTATAGTGTAACGATCAGCTTTGTATTAAAACCTAGATACACTAAAACGGGGTCTTGAATCTAACTTCCGGTGTGGTATAGGCCTAGCGGAGCAAGAAAAGACAAACAATGACAATAGGTGTACCAAAAAAACACAATATATACAAAATATATACATATACCCAAAAATGGATGTATGTTTGAGTGGTAAAAGTAAAATATCCAGAGTCCAAGTTATCAATGAGTGTTTTTGTGAGTGTGTGTAGCGGGAGAGATGGCTCCGTTTCACCGGTATATTCTAAGACAATCCAGCAAACGGGAAAATCCACTTGACATGGTAATCACTCTTGAACATACACAGCGCTGTCTCCTCATAATCTCTCCATCACAGTTGTTTCCCGGGTTGCACTTTTATGCCGGATCACATGACCCGACACGACATCGGGATTTCCTCGCGTTGCAGCCATGCATGCTTGCAAGAGCTCAACCCCGGAACCAAAACACCGTCAATGGGACAAACTAAAACCTATTGGTTTCATTTTCCAGCGAAGTTGTGTTTTAACAGCCATTAGTTAATTCCCTGGAGTGAAATCCCTTTCATTTTTCAACAGGAATTGCAAATTGCATTTGCACTTGTGTTTCCCATATGTGGACGCATAAAGTGTGACATAATTCAAATGCCATTGCAAACTTTGCATTATGGTTTGATTTTTCGACTTTGCGAATGAACACAGATTGTCAAATTTCAAATGAAAAAGTCCATTTGCAGTTGCATTTCTCATGTCTTACAAGTTATGAGCCGGTCATATTTAAAAAGCAAAATCAATTAAAACGTCTGCTTTTTCACTTTCTCTGCATCGCGTATGTAGCCTGCCTAAACTCAAACGCAATCGCTAATCCATTTGCAATTGCATTTTCAACGTGTTACACGGAAACCTGTCAATCAGCGCCAGGGGCGGGTCTATACTGTGGGTCAGGCTTGTATGATGAGTGACGTCACTCGCTGTCGACGACCAAGAGGGGGAAATTTGAGCAATGGAGGTGAACCAAGATTATCTGTTTATTAAGAAATAAACACACAAAAATGACAAATCGCATATTTTCTTACTCTGGAGTAAAACAGAGAAGCTATTATAAAAAAATATTTTTTTAGTTCTTCTCCTGTTACAGCCTGCTGAAGCAAAATCTGTCACTAAGGGACCGTCTAAAAAGTGCATGACCAAGAACCCTTTGTTTGTTTACAGAAGAATACACAAGATTACAGAGAAATACCTCACAGGACATCAAACATATTACACTGTTAGGCTACAGTATGGATTATTTGTTTATTTATTTGTTTGTTTAATTAATTATTAATTATATTAATGTACACTATCGTTCAAAAGTTTGGGGTCACTTGCAAATTTCTTTGTTTTTGTTTTTTTATTTTTTTCAGATTTCACATTAGGTAAACACTAATCTCAATTAAAAAGTACATTTTATGGCAATATACAGAACCAGAAAACTCTGACTCCACCCACCTGTGCAGGTAATATGAGCCACTTCATCACTATCATTATTACATGTGTTCTGTCCCCAGGGTGAAGATGGACACTGCCACAGATTGGAGTCGTGTTTCCTACACTTCAGATAATCCAGCCAGTTAGGAGCAGATTTGACTCTTGCTTCAGTGTTTGACAGACTGCCATTTTTTCCACAGTTCAGCTCTCGACACACCATGTTTACTGTCTCATCATTCATCTGATTGTAACACACATTACCCCAGGTTCCATTGTAGAACACTTCCAAATTCCCCTTACAGCCCTCTGTTAGTTGGATCTTTTTAAATTCTGGAAAAAAAAGAATGACTGATATAACTATATATATATATATATATATATATATATATATATATATATATATATATATACTTATGGTCTTTTTTTGTTGACTGAGTCAATGATTTAAAAATGCAGATAAATGTAGGATAAGCAGTTCTAGGAACAGTGTTATAATGGTGGACATACAGTAGCTGGGCTACAACTAACTGGATTTTCAATGAAAACCAACATCAATCTGGAAGATCTAAGAAAAAGGGAGAATAAATTAAATGAAAATCCTTCTAGGTCTGAGGCCTTTCTAAAGACCTGCAGTTATTCAGCACTCTTTTTAAATTTGTGTAAATTTGTGTCAAAGTACATATACAAAAAAGACACTAGCAGAAAAGCAGGGAAAAAGGAAAATAAACAAACCTGACAGATTGTTTTAAACGAAGAACAGAGTTTAGTTTAGGGTGTGTGTCCAAATCAAAACAACTATATTATAACACACAGAAAGACCTTTTAATTGGAGTAAAGTGACTGATGTGCCTAACTTTTTTCAGCAGAGCCTCTGTTTCACTGTATAATCCACTATTTTTTGTTTTATGAATATGTAAGACCTATTGACACCTGGATCAGGTGACACCGGGTTTCAACAGGACTACTATTAATGTAACCTCAACTGTTTACAACTAAACATTCAGATTCCTCACAGAGAATCAGGGAGAGAAATCAATAGTAAATCATGGTTTCTGAAACATTTATTAAAATGAAATTCTTATGCACAAACTAAAAAAAAAACTGCACAGCAAAAATATCTTATAGTACCTTATGACTGAAATAAATCGGCTCACACCAGAGCACGTTTCGCGCAGCAATGCAAAGCCAGCATTTATTTAGCAAGTATATATTTGTGTTGTATTTCTGGGGGATAATAAATCTGCTCATATCGGTGTGTCCGTTCATCTGCCTTTTGATCAAAACTGCAAAGTAAAAGTTTGCGCCGCAGTTATAAAAAATAATGCTCAAAATAATGGGGCACTCACCTAAGCAAAATTAGCTAATTAGTTTAGTTATAAATAGTCATGTTTTTAGTTCAGTTTGGTCTTGCATCTGTTTTGTTTTGTTGATAAATGGTTGCATCTGTTTAGTTCAGATTTGTAATCTGTGACATATTGTTACCTGCAGATGTTTTGGTTCGCTTTCGGTTATGTTTAAATTTGAATTAAAATGTTAACTTCTGCACTTATGCCTTTCCTGCTATCCAACAACTTTATTCTTTCTTGAAAACAAATCAAAAATCATAAAGGTAGTGAAGAAAGTATGTGAATCATTTTTCTCAAAAAAGCTAATTGGAGTCAGGTGTTACTGGAGAATATGCTAATGTAAGCCATGCCTTTCCAAAACAAGCTTTCAAAGGATGTATAATTAATGATTGTTGATTTACATAAAGCTGGAAAGGGTTACAAGGTGATTTCAAAGATTTTAGAAATTCTCCAGTTCTCCAGGCAAATGGAGACACTTTGGAACTGTAAATGGACTATTTTGAATGTTAAATGAGCAATAATAGTTAGTGTTCAAAGGAGGTGAAGAGGCGGGTACAGGCAGGGTGGAATGGGTGGAGAAAAGTGTCAGGTGTGTTGTGCGATAAAAGAGTATCAGCGAGAATGAAAGGAAAGGTGTACAGGATAGTGGTAAGACCAGCGATGCTCTGCGGCTTAGAGACAGTGGCGCTGAAAAAAAGACAGGAGGCAGAGTTGGAGGTAGCAGAGCTGAAGATGTTGAGGTTCTCTTTGGGAGTGACAAGGATGGATAGGATCAAGAATGAGTTTATCAGAGGGACAACCCACGTTAGATGTTTTGAAGATAAAGTCAGAAAGGCCAGATTGAGGTGGTTTGGACATGTTCAGAGGAGAGATTGTGAATATATCGGTAGAAGGATGCTGAGGTTGGAACTTCCAGGCAGGAGGTCTAGAGGAAGACCAAAGAGGAGATTTATGGATGCAGTGAAAGAGGACATGAAGTTAGTTTGTGAGAGAAGAGGATGCAGAGGATAGGGTTAGATGGAGGCAGATGATTCGCTGTGGCGACCCCTGAAAGGGAACAGCCGAAAGACAAAGAAGAAGAAATGAGCAATAATTACATGGAAGATGAGATTTTTTTTTGTGTGTTATTATTTTAGGCACATTATATTTGTCAATACTCTTGACTTAGCTGACATTATATGACAAATTATTGCAGAAAACCATAAAATTCCAAAAGGTTCACATACTTTTACTTGCCACTGTATGTAAATGATGCTGTACCTGAGCACACGACTCCTACGTCCTCCTGGTGTCCACATTCCCCCTCTTCACACAGCTGAGATCTGCAGTTCCACAGGGACGTCTCGTTCCCCTCACACTCCACCTCATTCAGCCATATGGACCCAGTTCCAGGACCAAACCAGGCTGGTATGTGGGTACTAAGGGCCACTCCACACTGCAGCTGTCTGCACACCACCTGCGCATCCTTAATATCCCACGAGTCATCACACACTGTCCCCCACGAGCCACTGTGGAAAACCTCCAGCCGTCCTGCACAGTCTCCCCCAGAACCAACTAACCTGATAGAGCTGGAGTCTGGGTTCAATACAACACATCAAATGGTGCATGCAGGTTATCAAAAATCTGTTGGTGGATGTGTATTTATTTTAGTCAGTAGCGAGAGCTTGTTTTGTCACTCGCCGACCTGCGTCAGCAGGCTAAAAGGACCCACAAGCAGACACAACAGATCAAATGGAAGAAAGTATTTAATTGGGAAATATGCTGGAAGCAGATAACGGGAAAATTAGGTAATATATATATATATATATATATATATATATATATATATATATATATATATATATTTTTTTTTTTTTTTATTCTTTTATATTTAATATATATTTAGTTTAGTCTAGATGCGGTCAGGATTAGGCAGCAGGGCAGGTTGGAAGTGGCTGTGGGCAGAGGTATAGCAGATGAGATTATGCTGAAAGTAGAGTTATATAGGGAGAGTTATATAGAGTAGTGGTGATGAGGCGCAGGTGTGCGCGAGCAAGAGTAATTTAGGCGGCAAAATGGAAGCCGCGGAATGGAGTGCGGAAGGGAGTTGCGGGAAATCAGGACTTGTCTCGAGAAGCGGGCATTACCTGGCGTACCGTGACATGTTTATGTTATAATGATAGGTTAATGTTGATCATGATGATGTTAGTGTTAATATTTAAAACAAGAGATCAAGGAGATGTTTTCGTTGTTGCTTTGCGACATTGGCAAAATCGATTTCTCTGGATTGGAACCTCCAGGGAAAATGTTACAGGAATCTTTGCTGAATCTTGCAGTTTTCTGTTTTGCTCCATTGAACATGCAGCATTATACTCCTTTTGAGCATATAAAATTTTGGTATGCCAAAAATTGCCAACTGCTTGCTTTGAATCCATAACATGGTACATAATTTGCTTTTATTACAAAGATAATGTGAATAAGTTCTCTCAAGTACTGGGAGGAACATTTTTGTCATTACAATGTAATTGATTAAGCATTCTCACTCCATAATAATTCAATGTGCATGTAGCTGAAATACATTCATCAATTATTTAATTAATACAGAAAGCTAATGTGTCTGAATGCAACATTACTCATCATCAGCAAATTTGTGTCTGAATATTTATAGTTCTGACAGAGTATGTTTATTAATATGCCAATAAACTACTTTTGTTTTGATAAAATTTTGTTTCTTATCCATCATTTTAAAGTGCCGACTCTTTATACACTAACACTAACTCATCTGTAGGTGTTTTGCTGAGTACCTGAGCAGGTTATATACAGCTGTTTCCCAGAGCTACAGTTGACAGGTTGTGCACTGCTGCAGTTCCCCAGATGAGCTTCACTCCCAGAGCAGCTGAAACCCGTTACACACATGTGTTTGTGTTCAGTGGTGGATAGAGAGGAGCGGTAGTTCAGCACAGAGCCACAGCCCAGCTGTCTGCAGAGAACAGACGCCTCAGACAGACTCCATGAGTCCAGGAGAACTCTCTTCCAGTCCTGCCTGAAATAAATCTTCACCTCCCCCTGACACTCGCTCCCTCCAGACAACCGCACTCGACCCTCATGAAATGCCATGGATGATCCTGAAGCAGAAGAACATTATTTAAATATTCTAATGAACACTGAGTTTATTCACTAACGTGGTGTAGGTGAGGTTAATATCTCACCATTACAGATGACTCCAGCATCATGTTTATGAGAGCATGCAGCTCGACTCCATGATGAGACGCCACATTGTGATAGGTGTGTCTCATTCCCCTGACAATTAAACAGATCAGCCCAGATGTGGCCACTCCCCTCCCCAAACCAGTCCATCCCCACCACAACCACAGCACTCCCACAACCCAGCTGTGCGCAGAGAACATCTGCAGCTCTCATATTCCAGCTTACAGCACAAACTGTGCCCCAGTCACTGAGGTACTGGAGCTCCACTCGACCAGAACAGACGTCCGGTCCGTTCACCAGCCGCGCCTCTGTGTGACCTGAACAAACACCCGAGAGCTCAGAGGAATTAGTTGTTTAAAATGATAACATCTTCCTTTGACATTTTCACTCACTTACTTACTCATCTTCTATAACGCTTTATCCTGTATTCAGGGTCACAGGGACCTGGAGCCTATCCCAGGAGACTTAGGGCACGAGGCAGGGTACACCCTGGACAGGGTCCCAATCCATCGCAGGGCAAACACACATACACACACACACTCTCATTCCCACAGTACAGGCAATTTGGGAACAGGAATTAGCCTAACCTGCATATCTTTAGACTGTGGGAGGAAACCTACCAAGCACGTGGAGAATATGCAAAAGATGTGGAGACAGAAATTGAGCCTGGAGGTGCAAGGCACCAGTGCTAACCACTACACTACCGTGCCGCCCTGTGTTTATATCATGGGAATTTATTTTTTTCTACTCCCTTTCACTTTTTTTCTGGTTTTGCTAATTGCATTACAAATGTCATATCAGTATGTTGTCAGTGATGTAACTGCTGCATTGTTTAAACAATATTGCTCATAAAATTACACTGAATTGAGAAAGAAGGAGAAAAACAGAAAGGGAGAGAGAGAGAGAAAGAGAGATTAACCCCATTTAAACAGCAGGTTCCATTTAGGAAAACTGAACCATCTGCACACACACATGCATCCGCACACAACTGCACACACCCTTGCCCTTTCTTTCTCTTACATGCATGCGCATACACATACATTCTTACACACACACACACACACACACACACACACACATTCATGTTTGCTTTGTGTTAATTATGCATTTTTAATTTACAATTAACTACATTTAATGTACCTGAGTTTATAACTATTGCTAAAGTGATTTAGATTAAATGACAAGTATGATGCACATGCACTGGAAACACTTCCACTGTTAATAAAGTTATGAGGTATTATGAGTTATGTACAGTTTTTTTTTATACAAATGAAATTGAAAATGACGTGTTAGTGTGAATAATGAGTGTGTACTTACCAGCTGCTGTGAGTGTGAGTGTGGATGAGAGAAGAATAAAAGTCAGACAGATTTCCATCTCCCTCCTCACTGTACACGATGTGTTCACCTTCACTCACCCAGAGAGACAGAGAGAAGTGTGTCCCCTCACTCAGCCCCCTACAGAGAGAGAGAGAGAGAGAGAGAGAGAGAGAGACCAATCACACTAACTGTTACCTTATTAGAAAGAGGAGATGAAATCATCACACAATCTCAATAACAAATCAAATGTGAAATCTTCAAATTTATCCATATACAGTGGAACCTCGGATTACGAGTAACGTGGTTTACGAGTGTTTTGCATGACGAGCAACAATTTTTAATAATTTTTTACTTGAAAAACGAGCATTGTCTTAGTTAACGAGCACCGAGTATCATGTTTCACGCATGCGCTTCTTGTTTTAACAACGAGCGTTACGTCATCACAAGTGAGCCAACGGTTTTTCTCTCTCTTGCAGCAGAATTGTAGGTAATCGTCTCTCCTGCTGGGTGAATACACACACGCGCTGTGTGTGTGTGTGTGAGATGTGCGTGCGTGCGCGCGCGCACACACACACACACACACACACATTAACGGAGAGACCGTTTTTAAAACCGTTTAAAATTTAGCAAGGAAAATCGCTAGTCACACTCGCGTGAGTGCATACTAACGGGATTACTACTGTAAAGTAAAACAACAACAACAACAACAACAAAAATTAAACAGCTCCTCACCTTTGAAAACAGTCGCGACAGAGAAGAGTTTGTGTGTTTATTTGGCAACCTGAGAGAAGGGGAGCTGTAAAGCTGAGACCTATCGTCTCCCCTGCTGGGTCTTAGTGCCTGCAGAGTTTTTGCGTGCGCGTGTTTGTGTCTCTGTAAGGCAGGGAGTTTGTGTGTTTGTTTGGCAACCTGAGAGAAGGGGGCTGTAAACGCGAGCGAGCCCCCCTTCACCCCCCCCTCCTCTCAGGTTGCCAAATAAACACACAAACTCCTCTCTGTCGCGATTGTTTTCAAAGGTGAGGAGCTGTTTAATTTGTTTTTTGTTGTTGTTGTTTTACTTACAGCAGTGATCCTGTTAGTATGCGCTCACGTGAGTGTGACTAGGAATGTTCCTTGCTAATTTTTAAATGGTTTTAAAAACGGTCTATCCGTTAATGTGTGTGTGTGTGTGTGTGTGTGTGTGTGTGCGCGCACGCACATTTTACACACATACACTCTGCATGCACAAACGAAAACCCTTATCTGTTGGGGTTTAATTTTACATTTTTTTAAGGTAAAGTACAGGTTAATTTGTTTTATTTTTACTTTATATTTTGTATTAATTATATTTATGTATTTATTTTTTGGGGCTGTAGAACGAATAATTTAAGTTTCCATTATTTCCTATGGGAAAATTAAATTTGGTTTAAGAGTGTTTTGGAATACGAGCCCACTTCCGGAACGAATTAAGCTCGTAATCCGAGGTTCCACTGTATATCAAAATAACATTACCACTGATAAACAGAGCTCCGCCTCCTGTCTCTGAGGTGTGTGAGTGATAAGAGTCGACCACACCACACACTGATTTCAGAAAGAGGAAGCACTCGGCTGTTATCATTAATATCAGCATTAATGATGACAACTACATCAGCTAAACATACCTTCTACACACACACAGACACTGCATATTTCTCAGGTATATATGCCTTTTAAACGCACACACACACACAAATTGCAGCTACAACAGGTAAATATGCCCTTGCCACACATACACACTGTCACTGCACAAGCCAAACATACCTTTTACACAAACACACACATACACATACATACATACAATATGTATCCAAACTACACTCCTATAACATTATAACAACATCATTTAAACATCTTCTGATGCATTAAAGATTATCATTTATATATTTTAAATGTTAGACTTAAAAGAACTTTAGGAAAAATGTTATATATTGTGTAGCCTAGTCTAAAATTTCAATTATAGACAAGTCTAAAATAACAAAATTCATGTAATTGTTTTAAAACTTAATTAACTAATGTTTAGAAACAAATAAATAAAAAGATAAATTAAAACAGTTCATCTAAAATGTTTAAAAAATGTTCAGAGATAGGTACAAAAAATCTTAAAACATAGTTGATAATAGATTCCTAATTTTGTGGTTGAGGGAAGAAAATGTATGTGCCTTGTTATTCGTTTAGCCCTTGAAACCATGGCAACCTACCCCAAGTGATGTAATCTGTCCATCATAGTTTGCATAGTGTTGCGTTGGTTGTGTAATATCGTTCTGACCTATCCTAGTGTAAAGAGGTGGGAGTTAAAGAAAACCGAGTCCAAGGGCTTGTTAACTGTATACCTGTGGAGACTATACCAGTTTCGAAGCACATAAGATAACATAAGACAGGATAAGATAAGTCTTTATTAATCCCGAAGGAAATTGTTTCTCCAGTGGATGCATATTTAAAAGATACAAATACAATTGTAAGGGTTAACTTCAAGAGGGCGCCAAATGCCCAGACTCCTTGTGTTTTTTGTGTTGTAGTTGCTTTTTGAGTGGAAACTTCATGTCCCAGACTGCACCTCGGACAGGTGATGGGAGCACTCACCCGGACCGAGGTGACTCATTAGTTTAATTAGTATAAATAGCCTGTCTTAAGTTCTGTTTGTGCTCTAGCATTTGTTGTTGTTATGTTGATAGTAAGTGTTGTATTTAAAGTAACGTTTTCTTTGTGCTCTAGGACAAGAGCTTTTGTTTCAGTTTTACTTTAATATAACAATAAAAAAAAAAATCTAAAACCGTCACCTTCGCCTCTGCATTTATGCCACGCCGAAAGCACAGACAACCCAAACGTGACAATAATAGGAAAAAAAGAGAGGGAGATGTCATGCACACTCAGAGCGCGACCGGCACTAGGACCCTGAGGTAAGGCGGTCGCGAACCAGGAAGTATAAAAAGGGTAAACAAACCACTACACTCTGCTCAGTCATTTGAGTTCGCCCATGTCGCCTCGGACCGTTTCACCGAACCGTGAGTACTCACCCTCTTGGGTTTACTTCCAGATTGAGTGTGTGTTTATAGGACGCGGGTTAGATTTGTGTCTCTCCCTTGCTCCCCATTTGTGAGAGTCCTTAGATCAAATAGCGTGATTATCCTGCCTATTCGTGTCACTCCGCGTTTGGGTTTACCATTCACACTACAAAGGGCTAACCGCTAAAGCTACGTCTTCTGTTCTCCTCGGGTTAGTTCATGACAGAATGACTGAGCCCTCCGCGGTAAACCCAGCGGATTACGCGCGTCTTTGCGATGTGGTGGATCGGCATGCCGAGCTAATCGACAAGCTAACTGGAGATCTTCCGGCCGCATCAACCCCCCCCCCCCTCCTTCTGATGTTTTTCTCTCGCTTCCAGATAAATGGAATGGCACAGACGGGAAATGTAGTGTGTTTTTGACAGCGCTAGATCTGGTGTTTGAGTTCAATTCCACCAAATACTCCACCGATCGGCTACGCATTGCTCTTCTCGTCTCGTTGCTAACTGGGCAGGCAGCTGAGTGGGCCACGGCGGTACTGCGCTCCGACTCAGACACAGCGCACTCCTACAATGAATTCTCACGCCAACTACAGCTCACTTTTGAACATCCTGCCGGTGAGGTGGAGACCGGTACCAAACTTTATCACTTACGGCAGGGAGGGTCGTCCGTGAGTCGCTACACGGCGGATTTCCGAACCCTCGCCATCCAGACCACCTGGGGAGATGCCGCCCTCCGCACAACTTACCTCAAGGGACTGGCGTCTCGCATTAAGGATGAGCTAGCCGGACGAGAGTTGCCCGCGACCCTGGAGGGTCTTATCCAATTGGCCCTTCGGATTGACCAACGCATGCTCTCGCGCCCGAAGCCAGCTCCTCGGACCCTGCCGCCCTCCATGTCCTCGCCTACCTTCTTCACCCAGGCCCGGCTTTCGACGCCCGATCTACCGTCAC
The DNA here is from genome assembly GCF_024256425.1 of Clarias gariepinus. NCBI lineage: Eukaryota > Metazoa > Chordata > Actinopteri > Siluriformes > Clariidae > Clarias > Clarias gariepinus. Next base: position 136,029 of record NW_026521007.1, read on the forward strand.
TCCTACAACCACCGGACCTGCCGGATCTCCACCTCCCGCCGTGGTTAACACAGGAGCCGGGGAACCCATGCAATTAGGACACGCCTCCTTGACCGCTGAAGAACGGGAGCGACGATTTAAGGAGGGACTCTGTGCCTATTGTGGGTCAGCGACGCACCACCGAGCTATCTGTCCAGTTCGACCGGGAAACGGCCAGACCCGGTGAGGCAGGAGGACCACTCACCGGGTCACATCCAACTCTCCTCCACTTCGACCGATTCCTCCCGTCTCACGGTTCAAGTACACCTCCATTTTGGCCACAAACAAGTTAGGAGTACTGCGTTCATCGATTCCGGTGCCGCAGGCAACTTCATTGACTTCTCTTATGCCAAAAGATTGGGGTTAAAATTCGAGGCGTTATCCCAGCCGGTTCGGATTACCGCTGTCGACGGTCGGCCCCTCTCCACCAGTCCCATCACCACCCAGACTCGTCGCATCACCCTCGTCATCGATACACATCAGGAACAGATCAACTTTTATGTCACCCCCATCTCCTCTCCTCCAATCATCCTAGGTTTTCCGTGGCTCATCCAACATGACCCTCTTATCTCCTGGAGACAGAACCGGATTCTACAGTGGGGCGCGACCTGTACCGAACTGTGCCTACGGGCTGCGGCTGGGACGTGCTCTAGGGAGTCCGAGGCCCCCGATGTCGACGTCAACGCCATCCCCGCCGCTTATCGGGACCTGGCGGAGGTCTTCTGCAAGAGACGGGCCACTCATCTTCCTCCTCACAGACCGTACGACCTCGCAATAGACCTTCAGCTGGGAACTGTCCCACCCCGCGGCCACCTCTACTCATTGTCATCCACGGAGATGCAGGCTATGGAGGAATATGTGACCAACGCTCTCCGCCATGGTACCATCCGGCCATCCTCTTCGCCTGCTGCCGCGGGGTTCTTCTTTGTGAAGAAGAAAGGAGGCGAACTTCGCCCATGTGTTGACTATCGAGGGCTCAATAACATCACCATCAAGAATCGACATCCGTTGCCTCTTACCAACTCAGCCCTGGACGTTCTCTCTGGTGCTACCATTTTCACAAAGTTGGACCTCAGGAGCGCCTACAACTTGGTACGCATCAGAGAGGGCGATGAGTGGAAGACGGCTTTCATCACCCCTACCGGACACTATGAGAGTCTAGTGATCCCATTTGGACTGTGCAACGCCCCCGCCGCTTTCCAACATTTCATAAACGATGTCCTCCGGGACATGCTAGGCCGGTGGGCATTCGTTTACCTGGACGATATACTCATCTACTCCCGTTCTGTTGAGGAACACATCCAGCACGTCAGGGCGGTTCTAAAGAGATTACTTGCCCACCAGCTTTACTGTAAGTTGGAGAAGTACGCCTTTCACGAGCGCTCCACCACGTTCCTGGGTTTCATCATCTCGCCCCAGGTTGTGGCCATGGACCCGCAGAAACTCGAAGTTGTGCGTCATTGGCCCCTACCCAAGACCCTCAAGCAACTTCAGCGGTTTCTCGGGTTTGCGAATTTCTATCGTCGCTTTATCCGGGACTACAGTACAGTTGCCGCGCCACTGACCGCCCTGACTCGCCCATCATCTTCCCCTTTTCGACTAAACCAGACCGCCATCTCTGCCTTTAAGAAGCTCTGCTCCCTTTTTACCACTGCTCCTATCCTCCTCCACCCGGACGCCAGTAAACCATTCGTTGTAGAGGTGGACACTTCAGATGTGGGCGCTGGAGCTGTCCTCTCTCAACGAGGTCCAGATCAGAAACTACACCCATGTAGTTTCTTCTCCAAAAAATTCGATTCCACTCAACAGCGATACGGGGTAGGGGACCGCAAGCTGTTGGCCATAAAGTGGGCTTTGGAGGAATGGCGTCACTGGCTCCAGGGCACCAGGGACCCATTCATCATCTGGACGGACCATCAAAATCTAATCACCATCTGAAACCTCAAGCAATTAAACCCCAGACAGGCGCGGTGGGCTCTATTTTTTGAGCACTACAATTTCCATCTCTCTTACCGCCCGGGGTCTAAGAATACCAAAGCAGACGCGCTTTCTCGTCAACATGAAACTGACAGCCCCCGGGTAGACCCCGCGCCTGTCCTACCACCCTCCAAGATCATCGCACCCCTACTATTGGATCTGGAAACGAGGGTTCGCCAGGCGCAGACCACAGAGACCGAACCGGCAGGTGTGCCGCCTGGACGGCTCTATGTGCCCACCAACATGAGGTCAGAAGTACTCCAGTGGGGCCCCCCCCCCCCCATCTCGGGACACCCGGGCATACGACGCACACTGCAGTTCCTCCAACGGGACTTCTGGTGGCCATCCATCGTGAAGGACGTCCGGGAGTTCGTTCAGGCGTGCCCGGTGTGCGCCAGGGCTAAGGACACCAACCAACCTACCTCCGGCGAACTCCAACCTCTCCCCGTCCCTCGCCGACCCTGGACGCATATCGCCGTCGATTTTATCACGGGCCTGCCGGCCTCCGAAGGAAAAGACACCATCATGACCATCATCGACCGGTTCTCTAAGGCCGTGCACCTGGTGGCCCTCGCCGGACTCCCATCAGCCAAAAAGACAGCGGAACTGATATTAGAGCATGTAGTCCGTCTGCATGGGTTCCCAAAGGACATCGTCTCGGACAGAGGCGCCCAGTTCACTGCCAGGTTCTGGAAGGCTTTCTGCCGTCTGATCGACTCCACCTGCAGTCTATCTTCTGGATACCACCCTCAGACTAACGGTCAGACGGAGCGGGCCAACCAACAACTAGAGCGCTATCTGAGATGCTTCATAGCAGACCGACAGCGCTCCTGGGCTTGCTACCTCATCTGGGCAGAGCTTTCACACAACCTCCACGTCTCGTCGGCCACAAAGCTCAGCCCCTTTGAGGTATGCTACGGTTTCCAACCTTCAGTGTTCAACCACCAAGAACCGGAGGTCGACGTACCGTCAGGCCAACAGTTGGTCCGCAGGTGTCGGCGGTTGTGGAACATCGCCAATCGGGCCATCCATCAAGCCAACGCCCGCTACACCACCCAGCATCGCCGCCGACACCCTCCGGGACGATTGTACCACGTAGGTGACAAAGTTTGGCTCTCCACAAGAAACCTCCGCCTTCACACTGAATCCAAGAAACTTTCACCCAGATTCATCGGTCCCTACCGCATCTCCCTTCGGATAAACCCAGTCACCTACCGGCTCCAGCTGCCTGCGGCGCTCCGAATCCATCCAGTATTCCACATCTCCCAACTCAAACCTTTCATCACATCAACCATGATTCCACCCAACCCCCCAGCTCCTCCTCCCCGGATCATTGACGGTGGTCCCGCCTACACCGTACGCCGGATCCTCGACTCGCGCCCTCGGGGTAGAGGAATCCAGTACCTGGTCGATTGGGAAGGTTACGGCCCCGAGGAACGGTCGTGGATTCCGGCTCGGTTTATCCTCGATCCCGAACTTATACGGGACTACCGTCGTCGGGTATCCTCCACCTCAGGACCGTCTGGAGCCGGTCCTGGACAGGGGGGTACTGTCATGCACACTCAGAGCGCGACCGGCACTAGGACCCTGAGGTAAGGCGGTCGCGAACCAGGAAGTATAAAAAGGGTAAACAAACCACTACACTCTGCTCAGTCATTTGAGTTCGCCCATGTCGCCTCGGACCGTTTCACCGAACCGTGAGTACTCACCCTCTTGGGTTTACTTCCAGATTGAGTGTGTGTTTATAGGACGCGGGTTAGATTTGTGTCTCTCCCTTGCTCCCCATTTGTGAGAGTCCTTAGATCAAATAGCGTGATTATTCTGCCTATTCGTGTCACTCCGCGTTTGGGTTTACCATTCACGCTACAAAGGGCTAACCGCTAAAGCTACGTCTTCTGTTCTCCTCGGGTTAGTTCATGACAGGAGAAAAATAAAATACAATATAAACAGATATAAATAGAATAAAAATATATATATAAAAAACAAAAAAAAACTACAGACAGACTGTACAGAAATGTGCAGAATTGACTCTTTTGTGTAATGTACATGTATGTTATTGCACCAGGATTTATATTGCAAATAATATTTAACATTGCATACACTCATACACAAGAAATGATTCTGTGGCCTTGTAAATTTCACAGTAATAAAAAGATTATGTTACCTTAATAAAATCTCTAAAAATTACATATATGATTGTTTGCGTTAGACAAATCAAAATCAATGTCTAAAAAATAACTATTGATTTTGTCTTAAATTTACACTATAATTAAATTTTATTTCACAAATAGAAATTAGCATTTGACTAACTGAATTATATTTTTAACATGCACTTAATATATTTGATACATTTCAATTAAAATATTTGGTAATGGAGTAATTATAGTAATTAGTTTAAAGAACTACAATTATCACTCATTCCAACTCAATATTCTTTATACTGTATTTAACAACAAAAACTTAAATAATTGAGTAAATTGCCCAGTGCAAGTGCTCATGGGAAGTCTGGTGTAACATCAGAGACAAGAAGGCTGTGAGGATGTGAGAATGGACATGAAGCAGTGGCGATTTCTTTAAGACTGCAAGGGAAGCTCAGCTTCCCCTATAATGTCACAAAATTAATGGTCAAATTATGTACTATTGTATTAACATTTTATTGACTAAAAATGCGTTAGAAAACGTTGATCTCAAAGACGAGTTCGTTCAGAATCAGTTAGATATAGCAGGTCGGCTGGCTTGATTTTCTTCTCATACATTCCCGTAGCGTCACAGTGCATTTCCCCGTTGAAGCCGAGCGTCCATTGACTTCAAAGCTTTGAACGTTTTTTTTTTTCAGTGCTTTGAAACTAGACGGTCATTGGATAAACGCTGCGATTATGTCCTGCCCACGGACGCTCAGCGTCTCTGGGGGTGAATGAGAAGCAAATGAGGAGTGGGCTGGCCTGGACTCCGAGCTTCTGCGTGATGATTGGAGGGTCTGTCGAAAGATTGCATCTACTTTTGACTGACAGCGATTTTGTACTATAAGGATCGCTGAAGCTATTCACGCTCAGTCCCATCGCGGATTTCTCTGCTGCAACCTATTTCTTTATATTTGCTTGGCGAAATTGCTTGATTTTCATCATACATTTCACACAATTATACACCACATTCCTTGTTTCACTTTTACAGAGTTTAATATTTTTTTTAGATCGTTCATTCATTCATTCATATAGTAGGCTAGGCTAGTGTCGTGGGTGAAACTGCACACGATGGCAGACAGTGCTAATATTGTCGACCCGATTTTGGCGAAGCCATTTGAAAGTGTTCCTTACGAGGAAAAACTTAGAATTAAACAGCAGGGCAGATCAACACCTAAGATTGGTTTAGTGCAAAAGATAGGAAAAAAAAACAGGTCTTTTCAGCTCTCCTGGTATGACAAAGTTAGCTGGCTGACTGGAAGTGCTGTGACAAATAAAATATACTGCTGGCCATGCCTCTTGATGAAACCATCTCACGGATGTGTTGTTTGGTCAAAGGTGGGGTTTGGAGATCTGTCTAACTTTGACAGGGCATATAAAAGACATGAAAAGAGCAATGAACATGTGAGTGCATGTGCAAGATTAAGTTGCATGGGTAGGATCAGGGTTGAGCATGCAATAAATAAAGGTGCTCGCATTCAAGTGGCTAAACATAATGAAACAGTCAAACAAAACAGGGCCTTCCTAAACCGCCTTACTGATGTGACATCCTTGCTAGGCCGGCAGGAGCTGTCATTTAGGGGACATGATGAGAGTAGTGATCATCCAACAAGGGGAATTACAGGGAGTTCACAGAAACATTAGCTAAATATGACTCTGTCCTGTCCACACAATTCGAGTCCTCAACTGTGTTTTCTGGTATGTCCCATACTATTCAAAATGACTTGATCTCTGCTCTTGCAGCCACCATTTCTGATCAGATCAGAGATCAAATTCAGGATGCTCCCTTTTTTGGATGGCAGGTGGATGAAACAACTAATATATCCTGCCGTGCCCAACTCTCTGTCATTGTTCGCTATGTGGATAGTGCAGGTAAAATTCAGGAGCGCTTTATTGGATTTTTTTTATGTTTCTGGGGGGCGAGATGCCAAGTCTGTTTTTGAAATATTAAATGAGAACATGCAGGACTACAATTTTAAGGATAAGCTTGTGGCACAGACCTACGATGGGGCTGCTGTCATGGCTTCAGATCTCAATGGTCTGCAGGACAAAGTGAAAGCAATAGCCCCCAGTGCAATGTTTGTGCATTGCTATGCACACAGACTAAATCTGGTGCTGTCACAGGGGGCTAAATGCTTGCCTGAGTGCAGAATCTTTTTTGCATCACTCTCTGGATTTGCCACATTTTTTTTCAAAATCCACAAAGAGGACATCTTTTCTGGAGTCTGCAGGCTGTTTAAGGTTGCCCAGAAATGCTTTTACTCGATGGAATTTCACATCACGGATAGTGAGCACTGTGGCAAACAATTATGATGGCCTCCTGCAGACATTTGAGAACATTATTGCAGATACAACAATGGATGATGATACACTGGATTGTGTCAAAGGCTTTGTGAGGAAACTGGAGGATTTTGAGTTTGTGTTCATGTTGTACACATATGAACAAATATTCTCTGAGACTGATGTGGTCTTTGATATTGTCCAGCAGAGGGCGATGGATGTTCTTTACTGCAAAAAAAGAATTGAATCTCTTCTTGCATTTGTCAAAGAAAAGAGGTCAGGAGGGCCCTTGCCAAGCCGTTTATGCCAAAACAGCAGATCTCACATCAGACCCACGAGATGAGCCCATGAGAAAGCGCTGTCTGACCCAATTACAGGATCCCCAAGAGCGATACAGAAATCTGTACATGGCCATTCTTGATAACATCTTGGAGCAGATTCCTCGACGTTTTTCAAATTTGGAAAGCATGCTCTTCTTAGAATTAGCCAATCCAGAAAAATTTGATGACATGAGACAAGTATTTCCAGAGGAGGCCTTCCAAAGTGTCCTGAAAAGTTATGGCCATCACTTTGATTTAGGGAGACTGAGGTCAGAACTTCAAGTCCTGTATTCAGATCAGGACTTGCAGGGTAACAGGGGAAAGCTGTGTGATTACTTGGTGTTCCTTAAAGACATGGAGTTGGACAGTGCAATGCCTCAGCTTTACAAACTGTCTCATTAGTGGCAACAATTGGAGCTACATCTGCAGGTGTAGAAAGGAGCTTCTCCTGTTTAAAGCGGCTCAAGGCCAAGGCCGTTTAAGCAGCCTAGCTCTGCTGGCCATTGAGAGGACACTGGTAAAGTCACTGGAAAAGACGCCCAGTTGGTACGACAGGGTCACAGAGCATTTTCTTGAAAAGGAACGTAGGGCAGAATTTACTTTTAAATAAATAGACAATTTTATGATGTAGGCCGAAAATGAGCTTCCCCTATTTGACAGAACAGTAGCCGCCACTGACATGAAGCATCTGGAACATTCTGGAACATTCCTTACAAATCCTGGTGAGTAAACAGCTAACACAAGTTACTGTAATAATGACTCTGTCTGCCTGCACACACAACTTTATAGTGTGTAAGTTACTGTTCTGAATCCTGTCACAGCCGAGCTCCAGAGCTAACGATAGGTAGCAACAGGCCAGACTGGTGTTCAGTGTGATTTTACTCCAAACTGCTCAGCTAAAGCGCGGTTAATACAGACACTTAAAATCTGGTGTAAAGGGAGAGATTTAACACCGAGCAGCAGCGCGTGCATGTCCGCGTTTCCTTCGGGTTTCTCACTGTAACCGGCAGCGGTTGTGTCGCAATATTTAAATTTCTACCGCCAAATTCCAAACTCCAGTCATGTTTTACAGCAGAGAAGGCAGTTTGATTATCAGTATAATGCTGTAAAGCCTTGTTTAAAAAATAGAACTTCAAACTTTTTACTTAAGTTAAAGTCATAAGTCCATGACGTTCTAAAATGTATTTAAAATGCAAAAGTACTACAAGTACATCAAAAACAAAACAGTGTACTTAAATATTATAAAATTTGCTGTTGATAAAAGAAATGTGCTGTATTAGTATGAGTAAGTACTTTATTAGTAACTAAAGCTATGAAATACTGTATAAAGGTTTAGTAGAAGTACAACATTTTTCTCAGAATTATAATTGGAAGAAAGTAATATGAAATTAAAATATTGTAGTTAAATATGTTATGTATGTTGTAATATGTAAGTAAAAGAAACTTAAACTGATTTTAATATTTTTTGTGTGTAAAACATGTTATATATTTTCAATATCTCTTTTACAGCACCAACCCCACTAAAGAAGAGAAGTTGAATGGAGATAAAACAGGAGGTCAATGTCAACTTTTTAAATGTTACAGGAGTATGAAATCTGTAACCATTACAAATTATATCAAGGCTTGAAATATTTCACTTTACCTATAATGAATCTAGAATATACAAGTTTTCCACTAGAATATAGATTTTCCATTAACTAAGGTAAACAAATATATATATACTTGATAGTAATGCATAAATAAAGTTAAGTCATCATTTTTTTACAAGGGACAAAGACATGTACAAGAGACATTCTAGTCAAAGCGGGACCTTTGATTGTGCAGAATAACTCATTAGAGTAAAAGCTCCCTTTATTTCTCTATATATGAGGTTGTGCATTGTTCTGCAAGAGCAAAAAGCCTTTGGTGATCAAAGCAGTTCGTTTTTTGTAAAAGCATTCCACTGGAATATTCACCGGAATTTTCCCCAGCAATGGGCTCTGTTAATTTAAATAAGTTTTACGTCTTCATTTTAGAGAATTTTCATCACAAGTCCCGCTTTGACATGAACACCACTCGTAGATCAGTATGATGATGTATATAGTAACAGTCACACTTGTACTTACTTGTATACTATAATTCTATTTTTAGGTGCCACCTTATGGGATGGCGGTGTACGCTCTGCACATTTATTCGCTTCATCAAAAGGAATTTCGATCATTATCGAGTGAAGTATGGTACTGTTGACCAATGATATTCAGTGTCCTGTGTTCATTTAGACTGTCATTGCTTCTTTAAGACCTGAGAAGGTCTGCACACACATTTGTATGGATCCCACAGTTAGCAGGAAACTGAAGTGTGAAGGTCTGCAATCTTTCAGATGTTAAATGTGACTCTGTGATTACATATTTTCCACATATTAACTGTATAATACTTGTGGCAGAAGTATTGATTTCGAGACTGTTTACTAATGAGATCAATTCAGCTCATTGTTTATGATCTTGTTACATGTCATTTGCAAAGTAAACCAGATTGAGTTTAGACTTTGGCAAATAAATGTTTAATTAAAATGGTAATGTGTGTATTGTTTCATTGTGTCATTAGGTACATTGACCTGAATTAAAATACCGCTTGAGTAAAGGGTAAATATAGTTTAAAAAATTAAGTGTAACATATGTATTCTGTGATGGAGAAGTATGAATAAAATTCATTTAAAATATTTAGTGAATGTAGCACATTTGTTTATTAAATCAAAGTCATATTTAGTTTCTTCTACCTTGTATTTCAATTATATCTACTCAATTATTTTACTCATTTTCATTTGGGGTAACCATTGCATTAACTTCTGATCTTCATTACATTTACTCAATTTTGTACATTATTGTACTAAATAAAGTTATTCAGGTCTATTTAATCTTTTACTGACTCAGTTCATAAAGTATATTATATAAAATCATCTCCTTTCCATTGCTGTTCCTAAAAGCAGCTTTTTTTTCTGTTGAGTGAGGCTTTGATGTCTTTAGTCACCCAAGGTTTGTTATTTGGGAAACACTTCACTGTCTCAGTGGGGATTACACTGTCCATGCAGAAATTAACATAGTCTGTGAATTTGGAATGTGTGTTTGGAAGGATGAATGTGCCGTTTACTAAGGTGGTTCCAGAATTAACCGAGTGGTAACAGACATATTTCAGCTCCGAGTAAGTTTACAGATTATTATGTACTATTGTTATGTACATCCTTATAGTTTATCAGAGTTGGTACTACAAAATAATGCTATCTGAAGCTAATCATGATTAGCATAATCACATGCTAATGCTACTGATATTTACTGTAAAGGTGATAGCAGTGTATGTAGTTACCCATGGTTAATGTGGTGTATATGTAAAATACTCTGTTTTGATAAAATGAGTTTAAGTGATTTTTAATGTACAGTACAGGCCAAAAGTTTGGACACACCTTCTCTCATTCAATCTCAATGAAGGCATCAAAACTATGAATGAACACATGTTGATTTATGTACTTAACAAAAAAAGGTGAAATAACTGAAAACATGTTTTATATTCTAGTTTCTTCAAAATAGCCACCCCTTACTCTGATTACTGCTTTGCACACTCTTGGCATTCTCTCGATGAGCTTCAAGAGGTAGTCACCTGGAATGGTTTCCAACAGTCTTAAAGGAGTTCCCAGAGGTGTTTAACACTTGTTGGCCCCTTTGCCTTCACTCTGCGGTCCAGCTCACCCCAAACCATCTCAATTGGGTTCAGGTCCGGTGACTGTGGGGACCTTTTTTTGGACAGGACACGGGACTCGGGGTAGTCAAGGGGATGCGGCGTGTGTTTAATGGTGAACAGCAGCTGGTGCAACAGCGCGAGCGTTGTTCCTCTCACACGCTCCTGCACACCAAATCTGGAACTACTGTCCATCATGTGTCGTCCTTTTTATCTACCCTGGGAATTTACATCGGTCATAATCACCGCCGTTTATATTCCACCACAAGCGGACACGGACACTGCCTTATGCGAGCTGCATGAGGCACTCACACAGCAACAAACACAACACCGGGACGCTGCGCTTATTGTGGCGGGGGACTTTAATAGTGCCAACCTCAAACGTGCAGCACCAAACTTTTATCAGCATATCACCTGCCCCACCAGGGGCGAAAGGACACTGGATCATTGTTACACAACGGTCAAGGACGGCTACAAACCACAATCTCGCCCTCCGTTTGGCAAATCCGACCACGCCGCCATCTTCCTCATGCCAAAATACAAACAAAGGCTGAAACAGGAAGTTCCGGTTCAGAGGGAGGTCGCGCGCTGGACGGACCAATCGGTGGCCGCGTTACAGGACGCACTTGATGACGCAGACTGGGACATGTTCCGAAACAGCTCCGATGATGACGTCAGCATGTTTACGGAAGCGGTTGTGGGATTCATTGGGAAACTAGCGGACGATACCGTGGAGAAAAAGACTATTAAAACATTTCCCAACCAGAAGCCGTGGGTGGATAAAACCATCCGCGACGCACTGAGATCTCACACCGCTGCCTACAACACAGGACTCGCGTCGGGAGACATGGAACCATATAAGGCTGCGTCATACAGCGTCCGGAAGGCGGTGAAAGAGGCGAAGCAGCGCTACGGGAGTAAACTCCAACAGAGTGACTCTAGGAGCCTGTGGCAGGGATTAAGGACAATAACGGACTATAAAGCACCAACAACCGGTATGACGAACGCAGACGTGACTCTGGCAGATAAGCTGAACACTTTCTATGCTCGCTTCGAGGCTGCAGCTAAAGACGCTAGTGATGCTAATGCTAGCGGCGCTAACGGCTGCAGACAGGAAGTCACTGCCAGTACCGGAAGCGCGTTCATCAACACAGAGCATGACGTGAGGAGAGCCTTCAAGAGAGTGAACACCAGGAAAGCAGCAGGACCAGACGGCATCTCGGGCCGTATTCTCAGAGCCTGCGCAGACTAGCTAGCACCTGTGTTCACTGAGATATTCAACATCTCTTTATCTCAGTCGGTGATCCCCACATGCTTCAAAGAGTCCATCATTGTTCCTGTCCCAAAGAAACCTTATCCTGCTTCCCTCAATGACTATCGTCCTGTAGCCCTCACCTCAGTAGTGATGAAGTGCTTTGAACGCCTGGTCAGAGACTTCATCATTTCTTCACTACCCGACACACTGGACCCACTACAGTTCGCATACCGTCCAAATCGTTCCACAGACGATGCCATCTCTCATCTACTCCACACATCTCTCACTCACCTGGACACTCGGAGGGGGAATTATGTTAAAATGCTCTTCATCGACTACAGCTCTGCATTCAATACCATAATTCCCTACACACTCACCACCAAGCTGGAGCACCTGGGACTCAGCTCATCTATGTGTCAGTGGATCTCCAACTTCCTAACTGGCAGACCACAGGCAGTAAGGATGGGCGGACATGTCTCAGCCTCCATCACTCTCAGCACTGGAGCCCCCCAGGGGTGTGTTCTGAGCCCCCTGCTGTACTCTTTGTACACATATGACTGTGTGGCCACTACCAGCTCCACCACCATCATTAAGTTTGCTGACGACACCGTCGTGGTGGGCCTGATCTCTGATAACAACGAGACGGCCTACCTGAAGGAGATTAGGAATCTGGAGAACTGGTGCCAGAGGAACAACCTCCTTCTAAACGTCAGTAAGACAAAGGAGCTAATAGTGGACTTCAGCATTAAGCAGGAGAGGAACTACCAGACCCCCGTCATCAACGAGAGCCCAGTGGAGAGAGTGGACAGTTTCAAATACCTCGGTGTTCACATCACGCAGGACCTGTCATGGTCCTGTCACATCAACACCGTGGTGAAAAAGGCCCGGCAGCGTCACTACCACCTCAGACGCTTGAGAGACTTCAGACTGCCCTCCAAGGTGCTCAGGAACTTTTACTCCTGCACCATAGAAAGCATACTGACGGGAAACATCTCAACCTGGTTCGGGAACAGCACCATGCAGGATAGACGAGCTCTACAGAGGGTGGTGCGATCAGCTGAGCGCATCATCCGCACCGAGCTCCCTGACCTGCACTCAATCTACAGCAGACGGTGCTGGACCAAGGCCAGGAAGATTGTGAAGGACCTCAGCCATCCCAACAATGGACTGTTCACTCTGTTGAGGTCAGGAAAGCGATTCCGCTCCCTGAAGGCCAACACAAAGAGACTGAGGAGGAGCTTCTTCCCACAGGCGATAAGGTCTCTGAATCACACCACCACACAGTACTGACACACATATGGTCTTTACACACATACACTGGACATTCTGGACATTCGTTTACACTAGTGGCCACTGCACAACTACACCTTCACAAGTCACAAGTCACTTTACATAAATCACTTTTTAAGCATTTTTTGCACGGCACTAGTCACTTTAAATATGTGAATTGCACAAACAGTGGATTTCATTACATTACCATTACAACTACCATTCCATACAAAAATTACATAAATATACCTGCCCGTTCAGCTGCTCTTATTGTTTTATATTTCATTATACATTCTTTAAATATTTTCTATATTGTGTATTTTTGCTGTACAGTTATTTATTATTTTTTTTTTTTTAACTTTATTTTTTATATTTTATTTTATTATTTTCTAGTTTTATGTACCCTATATTTTAATTCTCATATTAGTCTTTATTTTAGGTCATGAGCAGTTGCCTAAGCATTTCACTGCATATCGTACTGTGTATGACTGTGTATGTGACAAATAAAATTTGAATTTGAATTTGAATTTTGTGAAGTACATAACTCCACATGTGTTCATTCATGTATAGAGATGGAAAGGATGTGCAGCAGGTTAGAGTGATTAAAGATGGATGGAAACGTACTGACAGGAGCCAGGAGTGTGATAGGAAGATGGAGGAAGTACTTAGTAAGAAAAATCTATATTACTGTTATTGTGTCACAGGTGTAGTTTTAAGAGTTGTTTAGGCAGGAATGCGTGTGTATACAGCTCAAAACCTCCATCAGTTGTTAAAGATAGCGGCTATTTAGAAAAAATGCCCCGCGATTTCGAAACTTCAGGAAATCTCCCGGCGCTCTGCGCATAACACCGGACCAACTCATGTCGGAAAGAATTTATAAACGGTTTCTAAACGTGGGCTATTGTTTTTTTTTTTACTTATAGTATTTGTTGATTTAATTTAAATGAGGTTTGGGCTCAGGACTTCAGAATCGTGATTCTCCTCTTTAATTTACTCCATAGTTTTAATCAGCGCTCAGCCGCATGCATTATGTTTTCCAGAGCGCACCGGCAGAAGTAGACTAATGATTATGAACGCGTCGGGAAAACAGCAAGCAGACTGACTCTGACCATTTAAAAAAAACGTTTGCGTTCATTTTCTGACGCGCTCAAGTTCACCAAAAACAATACAGAGCAGCACAGCTTACAACACTTACAAAATCACAACACTTACAAAATCACAACGTTTTTTCGTTATTGTGAGTGCGCTTAAATAAAAGTTGAGTCTTATAAAGGCATGTAGTCTTATATAGTTTTATTATATAGTTTTTGCACATTAATCTGACAGCAGTTTTTTCAGCCTGTCACGGCCTGCGCCCAAATCAATATCGCTCCTCGCTCACTAGTTAGGCGGCCTCTCCTTCAGACATGCGAAGCAGCGGGACCGCAGAATTACACATGACTGGTGAGCTATCGTTACTATGGTTGCCCGGGCTTGCACCCCGCGCTATAAAATACTCGGGGTTTGTTGGGCTACAGTGGATTTTACTACGCGCTGTGTATGCAGCGCGCGTGCAACAACGCGGAAGTGCGGCATGCAAGCAGGGCAAATGGAACGCGCCCGGGGACTTCAAAGGAGCGAGAGGTGGGAGGGGGGCGGTACCATCCGCGGAGAGCAGAGTCAGCGCGAGCAGACGGATGGCCATTGCACTCACACCGCGTAGTAAAATCCACTGTAACCCAACAAACCCCAATCATCACCAGCCGTGCCTTATTCCGTCATGTCATGTGGGCATTATAAGCTTTGTATTGAAAACTTCTAACTAAAAAGTGGCAGCTGGCACGCCTAAAAATAGACGCAGGTTATTTTTTTAATAGTCTAAATAAAAACCCTCCGATTTAATTTCCTATAGTCTAACCAGCGCTCAACCGCACGCATAGTTTTCCCGAGCGCGAGGAATTTTTTTGTGCTAAATAATGTTTATGCAGTATAAGAATTCCTATTAATCCTGGGTTGTTCTTTTAGTGTCACTATAGTGCTTTACAATGCCAGACAACATTCAAATACAAATGATTCACCCTCCCCAGGTGTGAATCGGCTGTTCTCACCTATACATTCAGAGAAACTGTAATGGACCTCTCCACACTTTAAAAACCACTTGAATCTGAGGCTCTTCTGGAGACTTTCAGTGATTTCAATTTGTGTAATTTTAATCTCCTGGATTCTAGATTCTAAAGTTGACATTGTTACCTTTTTTAATCATTGGAATGGAAGAACTTGTTATTTTCCTTATGATAGCATAAATTGCATTGTTTTTAATCAGTCTATACACAATAATATTCTTTGGTATTTATTTATTTATTTTTTAAACGGGTATGGGGGCTATCTTGGTTCATTAATCTCCGTGCCTGGTTTAGTATTCAGTGCGCATCTGTTATATTACAACTATCATAACACTCAAATACCTTTTATTGGGGGTTAAGTGACTGATGTGCCTAACATTTTTCAGCTGAGCCTTTGTTTCACTGAAAACGACCGCGACACCTCCTCTCTCTCACACACACACACACACAGCCGACCAAATCATTAGCACGTCCCTCCCCCAAACAGCACAGACATTTACTTACACCTGAACTGAGTTGTTTGAGTAACATGGGTCGAACCCGTTACAAATCATAACAGTCTACTGCATTTCATTCTTATAATAACGCAAAAACACAAGCGGGGCTGAAAGACCGACATCAGCTGACGCAGTAGAACGTCCTAACACTGTTTTAATTTTATGGTAATTTATTTCAGTTAATAAATCTACTATAAATTTAAAGAACACAAGAAATAAGATGACACAAATCCATACACGCTTTTTTTCTAATTACAAGTGATAAAATCAAAAGGCTCTCTGTGTTAACATTTATTGTGCTTAAATTTGATCCTAATAAGATTTGATTTAATTTAAATTCTAGAACAGTGGCAGCTGGAACACCTAAAACAGATGCAGGATTATTTTTTTATAATCTAAATAAAAATGCTTTTTTAAACGTGGGCTATTGTTATTTACTTGCAATATTTGTTAATTTAATTTAAATAGGGTTTGGTCTCCGGAATGTTGAGCATCAGGATCCTCTTCTTTACCTTCCTACGTGGAATCAGCGCTTAATCGCACGCATTAAGTTTTGTAAATTCGTTTAATGTTTAATAGTAAATAATGACCCCCGTTGCGCTGTACCACCGCTCGGAAAACCTTATGAAATACAAGTTTAGGACAATTATGATGATCTGCCACGGCGTGCGCGTGTGATGGGTGTACGCCCAAATCTACTATAACTACTCCCTCACTCCGTAGGCTCCCTGAATAGGCAGCAAAGGGACGGGAGCCGCCTATTTGTGCCGGCTGGCGATAATTAACGTTAATATGATCTCGGGCTTGCTCCGCATTATAAAAGCAAGGCGCGGAGGTTTGTCTGAGGTCTGGGAAGTACGTGATGTAATGGAGAATATGAAAGAAGCATGTCAGTGGGGCGATGTGACGCGGCCCAGGGACTTTAAACAAGGACATTAGAATTCCGCCCTTTGATCTCCGCGCTGAGGACAGCGCGAGAAAGAGCTGCGCGAGCTCCCGCGGCATCTTCACTCCCGCACCGTGCCCGCCCTCGCAGCCCCGCTGCCGAAGAGGAAAAGTGTGGTTAGGTTTTTGCGTCAGCGAGAACTCGCGCCGGCCATCGACAGCGGGAGAAGCGCCGTCACGAGGGAGCGTGCAGGAGCGCTGCCTCCGCGTGCTCAGTTCTGCCACTCGCACCAACACTTATCGTCAGCTGTGTGCCCGCATGCCAGTGTGGCACAGCCCCCGGAACTGCACATGCACAACCTTTATCCCATTCTTTCCATTCTCCCTCCTTCAACACTTTCCTTCCCCATTTTGCCTAAATAAATTACCCTTTTCCCGTAAGACCTCTCCTCGTGTCCGTGCTTTATGGTGCCGCCCGTGCAACATGGGTCGAATCCGTTACAGATCATAACAGTCTACTGCATTTCATTCTTATAATAACGCACAAACACAAGCGGGGCTGAATGACCAACATCAGCTGACGCAGTAGAACGTCCTGACAATGTTATAATTTTTATGGTCATTTATTTTAGTTAATAAATCTACTATAAATTTAAAGAACACAACATATAAGACGACACAAAACCCTACAGGCGTCTTTTCTAATTACACGTGATAAAATTTAAAGGCTCACTGTGTTAACATTTATTTTGTTTAAATTTGATCCTAATAAGATTTAATTTAATTTAAATTCTACATTTGTATCGTCATTTTAGTTCTGTGATTATAAATTTGTTTAACTACAATGTTTTACTTGATTTTATCCGCTACTACGTGCAGTTCTAAAACTCCGTGTCTCATTAATCCAGCAGAGAATGAACTAAGGCCTGAGGCGTCAGTCTGTAGTTATATAGCGCCACTCAACGGTAAAAGCCAGCAAACGCACAAAGCCAAACACTTCTGATATGTAGGATTATTTTAGAGTCAACCCACGTAAAGCTGCTGGACCTGACAACATTCCAGGCAGAGTGCTCAGAGAATGTGCAGAACAGCTGGCAGATGTTCTCACTGACATCTTCAACATCTCTTTGAGCAGCACCGTCGTTTCCATGTGCTTCAAGACCACCACCATCGTCCCCATGGCGAAGAAGTCTTCTGTGTCCTGTCTCAATGACTACCGTCCCATTGCACTTACACCCACCATCATGAAGTGCTTCGAGCGGCTTATCATGAGACACATCAAGACCCTGCTGCCCCCCTCACTGGACCAAACACCAAATTCTTTGCTGTCCACCTGGAGAAGGACCTTACCTGGTCCCTCAACACCAGCTCCCTGCATAAGAAAGCCCAACAGCGTCTCTTCTTCCTGAGAAGACTGAGGAAGGCCCAGCTTCCACCACCGATCCTGACCACCTTCTATAGAGAAACTATCGAGAGCATCCTGAGCAGCTGCATCACTGTCTGGTTTGGGAATTGTGCCATATCAGACCTCAAGACCCTACAGCGGATAGTGAGGACAGCAGAGAAGATCATTGGGGTCTCTCTCCCCTCTATTAAAGACATCTACACCACACGCTGCATCCGCAAAGTATGGGAGAAAAATTTTATTTAATTTCATTTGATTTTACTTACTTTTGGGGGGTAGAAGGTACCATATCTGTATATAATCGGGGATGTGCGTGCGAAGCTGAGACATAGGCTTCTCTGTGTGCGCGTGCATAGGAAACCAGAGCTTTACATTGGGGCACCTTCATTGTGAGCTAAAGAGGGCCCCTAATGGGAAACAGATGTTGAAGGGATGTACAGTGAGCCCTGCATATATAATGGTGAAAACGGACCAGAGATTCAGTTGTGTCCATGGTGCAGCTCCGGCCGTTATTGCATGATAATAAAGGTCGTAATCTTCTGTAAGCAAAGCCTGACTCTGAGTATTTTTCCACAACATCTTGGCGCTGCGAGCAGGGTGGTAAAGGGGCAAAGGTGACTGATCGGCATGGGCTTCCTTGGTCAGCAACACAAACAAGTGGCCACTTACAAAGGTAAGCAACTTTTGCTTATATACTTAGTTTGTGTTGTTTTCTGAGGATCACCCATGGTGGTAAAGACGCCTGATAAGGGCCTCTCCAACTCAAGTAATTTAAAATGGGCTTTGTTTCCAGAAGAGAATGCATGCATCAGCTTACTAACTGTTGTACTGATAGTAAATTGATAAAATAAGCATTGCATTTGTCTGTTTTGTTGTCAAGAGGGCATTGATTGATGGCAGCAATAACAGACGGTATGAGAGAGCGCATTTGAGTGTCTATTTGAGTTGCTAAGAGGGCAATGTAAAAAGGTAGATAGTCTTGATATTAATTTGTACTCGTTGTCAAGTGGGCCTTGATGGATGACAGGGGTGGAAAGCAAGTTAATACGGAGTTGCGCTTAATTAGTAATATTGCTTGTGTAAGGATACCCAGCAATTAATAAAAAATACCCTTTTGTATGAGGAACACATTTTCAGTAACATTTTGTAGCCACCTTATAATTTGTATTGTATGAGGTGTTTGTGGCTTTTATTTTATATCTTTTCTATGAGGAATGTACGGTTGTACATCATAAACATTGTGTAGCCACCCAATAAAAGGTATTGTATGAGGTTTTGTGGCTTTTATTTTATATCTTTTCTATGTGGAGCACTATTTTGTGCCATTAAGTTGAATGCAATTGCAATTGTTTGTGTCTAATTGATGTTGTGTCGGTCTGTTACTGTCTGAGTGTGTGAGAGCTCTATGTTCGCCTACACTCAAAAAAATAAACCATGGCATAGTTTACTATTAGGTATTTGCATCCTTTTGAATTTATTTAAATAATCGTTTTTTCAAAAATTATATATTTAGATTACCTAAAATTAATCTAAACCTGCAAATTGTTTAAACTATTAGATTTAATCAGTTAAAAGTCATGAATGTAGTTTACATGAAGCTAGATGTGGAACAAGCCAAATCCAAATAGCTAAATTTTATGAGACTGTTTTACATACAAATTTCGGGAAATAGAAGTGTTTAGAAGCAGAAATGACGTCATGCCATACTCCACTCAGTAGAGGGCGGCAACAGCAGCAGGAGACGAAGGTTCCAATTAACATTTTGCATTAGAACAACACAGATGGTGGCCTGATTATAAGGTAAGTTACATCTACAGTCATCCTTTTGTAATCTGTTGGTTTCTAAATATATAAGTGTATTATTAGCGTTCAGAATATTACATTACACTAATATAAATACACTGATTATCAAATTTTTTGTTAAGTCCATTAGCTAGCTAACTTGCACATGCTGCTAACACATGAACTAACATTAGTTACTCATTTTTGGCCTGTATTCGTCATATTAGTAATTAGAATATAAAGAGATGTTTTTTTTTTAATGTATATCCGCGTTTACTGACGTAAAAAAAAGGATGGTGACATGTGCATTCGTAAGTTCAGATTTAAAGTGGTGTGAGGGGTGGGTAATTTTGTAAAGATTAAAATCACAAAATGGCGTTAAACGGTTTCTAAAGCCGTAAAATGATGTAATTTGAAATACATTTGTACAATGATTGCTTATAATAGAACTAACATTACGTACGTTAGTGACACTATCTAGTGGCTGTGTGCAAGACACCCTTAGCATCTCGACCATGATGTTTTTATGTTACTCGTTATTTGATGTGGCACACTGCACAGCCAGACACTGTTGTTTGGCTCTTGTTTTATTTTATGGTTTAATGTCTGAAGGCTAATAAATTCATAAGCGATTTCATAAGCAAAATAAGTTTGGAGTCTTAATAAAAACGTTAACTGTGTTTGTTTAATCTTAAACCATTTCTTTCTTTCTTCCCTTTTATATATATATATATCTGATTCATACAGTATAAGCAATCTTTCTGACATCTGTATAGCAGGACCAACCTCCCAGATCTTGTACGTATGCTACAAATATTTTTTTTTGTTTTATTTTAGAAAAATGAATATATCAGATTACAAACAGTGGAAACCATTTTGAATTTTAGGTGAGTCAGCATAATAATAATAAAAAAAAACATGTAATTTTAATACATAGTTAAAAACATATTTGCTTTTTTGATCTATAGGCTTTAGCGGGTTCTTTAGTTGATTAAGAAATGACACTACAATTCTGTGTAGTGTCCCAGGCACTCACCATAACAACCTTAAATAACAACAAATGAGCAGTTAGACATATTTCACATTATACTTTTTATAATTTATTTTATAATATTATTATTATTTTGCAGGTAATGTGCTGTAAACTATCCACCTGAAAGCCAGCACTTGTTGGACACAACTGATAATTTTTCTTTTCTCTTTGTTCACAGATATGTGAATGTGGCCATGTAAAGTGTGCAACATTAAACTATCTACGAGGTATGAGTTGCTTAAACATTTTAGGCTGAAACATTTCAACCACGGTTGCAAATGCCGGTATCCCTGCCCATATGCAGATTGCCCATGTACATTCAAAAGTTGGAAGAGCCTTGCAAGGCACACATATGTAGCGCACAAAAATTTAACAACACATGCTCAGCTAACTACATTCTTGTGTCAGAAGTGTAGTTGTAAGGAACTTTCAAATGAGAAGGACTACTTTTCTCATATAAATCAACATCTTAGGCAGTATGAAACCATAACTTGCATGTTTGAGGGATGTATGTTTGAGACAAACATATATGGTACGTTTAACTCGCATAAAAATCGTAAGCATAATCACCACACTCTAAAAGATTTTAAGGCAGGTGTTGTTAAACAGTTTGTTCAGTCTGATGAATCTGGTAGTCCTGAAGATCTGATAGTCTGTGCCTATAACTTGCAGCAGTCTCTCTGAATTCTTCAAAAACAAAAACCTTGACGTTGATAGCTCAATAATTACGGAACTAGCTGATGTACTGTGTAAATCTAATCCTTTGGTGAATGCAATAGGAAAAGGTGGTCCCTTTGCTACAGCTTATAAGAGAAAGGAGTATTATAAGGACTTGTTAAATATTGTAGAGCCGGTGGAATTTATTTTGGACCAAAAAAAGAGCAGAAATATTCAATACATTCCAATATTGCAGTCTTTGCAGCAGCTACTTGGTTGTACTGAAGTGTTAAACAGTGTCGTTAATAGCCACAAAGCACAGGAAAGTACTACAGACCAGGTGGAGAATCGTCAGTATCACTCTGTACGCGATGGTGTGTACTTCAAGGAAAATCCCTTTCTGTCAGGTGATGAATTGCGTATTTGTTTAACTTTATACATAGATGATTTTGAACTATGTAATCCGCTGGGCACGTCACGTAAAAAACACAAGTTGTGTAGTGTATACTGGATCCTCAATAACTTGCCACCAGGCTGTCATTCAGCACTCTCTTCAATTTATTTAACACTTTTAGGCAAAAGTAATGATGTAAAGCTATACGGCTATGGAAAAGTACTAGAACCACTTTTGCAAGACCTTTGCGTTTTAGAAGAGCATGGTGTGTTCATCTCAAAACTTGGAAAGTTTGTCAAAGGAACAGTCCACAGTGTTGTAGCTGATAACTTGGGAGCCCACAGTTTGGCTGGTTTTGTCGAGAGTTTCTCTGGCCAGTATGTTTGTCGCTTTTGTACTGCTCAGAAACTAGATATTCAGTCAAAGGATGTTCAGTCAGGTGATTTTGTGCTTCGAACAAAAGAAATACATGATGTACATGTGAAGTCTGCACAGGAAACTAAAACAAATTGCTTTGGTGTAAAGAGAGCCTGTGTTTTAACAGAAAATCTTAACCATTTTCATGTTAGCACAGGCTTTCCCCCCGATTTAGTGCATGATTTATTAGAGGGTGTTGTCCCTTTTGAACTGGCACATTGTTTCAGTGTGCTCATCTCTAGGAAATATTTTAATCTTGAATGCCTTAACACACGCATCCTCAAATTTCCTTACAAGTGGAGTGACAAGAAAAATCAATCTCACATCATACCACACAATTACTCATCCAGGAAGACAATCGGGGGTAATGCCCATGAGAATTGGAACTTAATACGATTGCTTCCATTTCTAATTGGAGACTTGGTACCAGAAGATGAGCTTGCGTGGCAGGTCATTTTGGATCTGAAAGAAATTGTACAGTTAGCTGTGGCACCTGCTCACACTGACGAGACAATAGCCTATCTTGACATCAGAGTGTCTGAACACAGACAGAGACTACTTCAGCTCAACCCAATGGTAAAGCTTTTACCAAAGCACCATTATCTTGAGCATTACGCGCACCTGATTAGGTGCTTATTGGCATATGGACACTTCGATTTGAAGCAAAACATAGCTTTTTTAAACAAGTTGCCAGGCACACAAATAATTTCAGGAATATCGCACACACACTGGCAGCCAAACATCAGCAATTCATCAGTTATCACTTATATTCGCACAGTTTCAATACATCACATTTGCAAGTTACAAAGGTTTCCACAGTACAGGTTGATGTTTTGAATAAGGAAGTTGTGTTGGCTCTCAGGCAGAAGTATCCAGACATCAGTCAAGTTCATCTTGCAAAAAGTGTTACAACTAGGGGAATCCATTACAACATTGGAATGTTAGTTGCATGTGGTTCAACTGCTGGAATTCCTGAATTTGCAGAAATTCTACAAATGTGCATAAAGAGAGATGAGCTGACCTTTATTGTTCGCTTATTGTCAGCTTGGTATAGAGACCATTTTGGAGCCTTTGAGTTGACTTCTTCACCTGGTAAAGAGATTGCCCTGGTTTGCCTTGAGGAGCTGACTGATTCTTATCCACTTGTGGCCTATACGGTTGGCTCTAAGCGAATGGTGACTCTGAAGAGACATATCGTCATTAAAGGTATGCTTTATTCATTTAACTTGCAGTGCAAGTTAAAAGTATTTAGTAACTTTTACATGTTAATATTTTATTTGTTATTTGAGGTAATTCCTATCTTGTTTGGATCTGATTTCTAGATTAAATCAGGATGACCGGACCAGTTAGCTTTAGAGTTCTTTTTGGAGGGGAAGATGATGCAAGAAAACTCACCGTTGCATCTGGAATGCCGAAATCTGTGGATGAATTGGCTCGTGAAATTACAACATACTTTGGACTGACAGAGCAGTTTAGGCTTCAGTACAGAGATGTTGAGTTCGGAAATGAATTCTTGAATCTCTCCTCAATTTCAGACATTCAAGATCGAAGCACTTTGAAAGTCATATACTTTCCTTGTGAGTCTACCAGCTCTGTAGTGTCCTTAGCTTCACTCACTGAAGATACCTGCTTCACATTCCCAGTGACGCTCTCCAGCTTCTCATCGCAAGAACCAAATGATTCTTCATCTGTTGACTCCAGTAGCACAAATGAAACTGTAATTTTGTCATCTCCAGAGTCGCGATCTTGCACTTGGCCTGAAGTCTTTGTAGTTCCACGCTTTTCATATTGTGCAGAGATGCAGCTCCAGAAGGGAAATGCTGATTTCAGTGTTAATGGAACTGTCCTGTCTCTTACCCCCAAAATCAGATCTGATATTCTTGAGGGTCTTGCAGAAGAAATTATTAAGTACACTGCATATCCAAGGGATGATCAGTTTGAGAAAGTTGCTGAGGCATTAATACAGACCCATCCATGTTTGCACGAGAAAGGAACTCCCACTGGGTATTCTGGATGGAAACACTACATTAAGATTAAGATGATGAACTTCCGCACCAAGCTTGGCCGAGCTGGACACCCTGAAGTCACCGTCAACTCCCTTAAACACAAACAGAAAGGCCAGGGAAAACCAGCTGCAAACATAAAAAAGCCCCGCAAGGCAGAGGTTAATTTCTGTCCAAACCATCCCAGAGGCGAAACCCCAAACAGCCTGGAAGCAGAAAGGGCTGCTATTTTGACCGAGGTAAAAAAGCAGAATAACGAGACCGTTATCAAGGAAAAGATGCATCGTACCTTCTCATACAGACGTCAAGAAATTCTTCAGGAACCAATGATTACAGAGGTCCGAAACAGATGGCCAGCATCCAAGTTTATCCAAGGCTGAAGGTTTTCCTTCACAAAGGAGGAACTGCAGGACAGAAAATCCGCAGGATAATGGCACTGACAGCTGAAGTAAGTGTTTTTTCTTTGTTTTTAATGTATTCCACTAGTCACTCATCATGACTGGGTTTTAGAAACATTCCTTTGACATACACAGAGACAAACATTTTTACACGCTTAAAATAATTTATTTGATTAGTGGGAACATCCTAATCTTACTAGCACACCTATTCAAAATAATTTATTGGCCTAATTGTTTAAATATTTAATTGTTGGATCATTATACATAGCATTGTGATGAAAAATAAGTATACAATATATAAGAAAAACTACAAATTCCCATTAAAAATAAGGTATTTGATTAAGATAATTGAGTCTTTATACTTGAAATTCAGCATTATTTAAACTGTAAATCAGATACTAATGTTGTTTTTTGGGGGGATTGTTTTGTTTGAGAATGAAGACATAAACATCAAGCGTGACTGCATCCTAAGGAGCTTGAGTGTCTACCTTAATGAGGATCTTGAGACACTTGTCAAAGAATTTGTGGTAAGTTTATGTTAAAATACTCTATATGTTAGAATAATTTATGTATAATTTTTTTTATAGTAATGTTAAATTAATTTTTCAGGAGGTAAAAAAAATAAAACTTGTATTGTTATCATTGCTGCATTTTATTTGTAATGTACTAGTGTTCAAAACAAATACAGTATACAAGCCAATAACGACATTACATAATTTTTAGTGTCTGAAAATATATATTTTCACAACTCATTCTCTTTGTTTTTTCTCCAGGACTGTGAAAGTTCAGAGGCTGAGTCGGGGATTGCACAGACAACCATGGGCATCTATGTCATTCGGGCAGAGGGTGCTGGTCCTGGAGATGAGCCAACTGATGTTGGTGTGGTGCTTGAAGGTGTAGAAGTTCTGCGAAACTTAAAAAATGTCACACTTGGATGTGTGATGCTTTTTGGACTCATATATGCACTTAACCTGAACTACCCAAAGGACCTTAAATGCACATTCAAAGTGTTTCAGAAAGTCTTTATGGAACTGGATACCACCAAACTGTCTCCAAAAAGTCCAAGGATTGAAAATTAAGATGCTTCAGTGATTTTACTTTTTTTAACATTTGTTCCTCCTTCGAAGCAGGTGGGTTAACTTGTTCTTAATGTTTGTAAACTTAGTATTTTAAAAGTTGAATGTTATTTATTTCATGTAGGATGTTTGTTCAATACATCTGTGCTATTAACATACACAAAAAAGTGTGAAGCAAAGACACTCAATTTTATTTTGTTGATTTTCAATAGATTTTTATTTATTTATTTATTTTTATTAGTTTTTTATTATTTACTGGCAACACAATTCTAAATGGAAACACTCTATGTTTAATACAAGCAGTGCTGTTAACAGGTTCTTTCTACCTTGAATTTTCTATATTAGGTAATGTATTTGTAGCACTGGCTAATGTTTAGCACATTTTTTGTTGTTTTTGTTGTTCTCAAAATATGCTTGGAAGCATTAAAACAAGGTTTTTCTACTGTTTTTGTTTGTTTGTGTGATTTTGCTGCAGCATATTGTGATTTAGGGAGGAAAAAGAAATGTATAATATGTATTAAAATACATTGGGTTTATTAATTAAAAATATATAAATATGATGTATTTAAAGTAATTTGGGTTAATTACAGTATGTAATAATACATAATGTTCTTTCTTATGAATTGATACTATTACTTAAATCTTAGTCTTGCACATTTAATTTACATATGACTTGTAAATAGGAATCACAAAGTTTATTTGTTTGATTAAGTTAAAATATATGTAATCCAAATGGATGGAAATTCTACATGCAATCAAAATCCATAAATCTTATTTATTACGCCTAAATATATTTTATGCATTTAAAACAAATTGGATTTATTGGTACTATTATTAGTTACTTAATTCATTTACATAAGGTTTAATAGTTTATTTAGGTAAAAAATATGTAATCAAGTTGGATGGAAATTCTACATGCAATTGAAATACATAAATCCTATGAATTGGGCCTAAATATTTTTTTGAGTGTAAGTGTGTGTGTCTGTGTGTGAGAGAGAGATAGAGAGAGAGAGAGAGAGAGAGAGAGATGGAATCTGGGTAAGTGATACCATAAGCTCTGTGTCCAGTGAACGGGGCTGGACCTCCCGAGGGAATTGTGTGTACAACCCTCAGAGGGGGGGCAGCTTGTTGCCGGACCAGAGATGTGTG
The DNA here is from genome assembly GCF_024256425.1 of Clarias gariepinus. Lineage (NCBI taxonomy): Eukaryota > Metazoa > Chordata > Actinopteri > Siluriformes > Clariidae > Clarias > Clarias gariepinus. Next base: position 162,834 of record NW_026521007.1, read on the forward strand.
TGTGTATGAGCCCTAATTAGCAAAGGGGACAAGTATGCAAAGAATAAGCCCTATTTTCTAGGAAAAGAGGGAAAAAGTACGAATGTATAACCCTTTAAATAAATAAATAAATAGTGTGGAGTGGTAAATGTGTCTGAACCCCATATTAATACTGGCATTAATCAGTTATTGATGGAAGTGTTCACTGTGTATAAGAATACTGTGCTTTTTGGCAAGCTAATAGGCAAATAGTGAAATACTGTATATTAAAAAGTGATTATAAGTGTTAAGCCTTGTTAAGGAAGGTGGATATCTCTGTGATTATACAATATTGTATGTTATAAGTAAAATTAGTCATTAAGTAAGTGCATAAGCATAAGATAACGTAAGAATATCTAAGTTGTGGTGACAGGCTATAAAGCATAATGGCAGCCTCTTCAGTGGAGACATTAGTGCTGAAGCATCCTTTGTGTGCAGATCTCATAACTAAGATCTCCAATAAATGGTAAAAGCGAACTAAAGATATGATTACAAAATGGCCAAAGGAGGGGACCTTAGATGTGGCATTGAGAAGAGATGGAACCTTAATTATAATTATAAAAATGGTGGCAAGAGAGAAAAAGCGTGTCCAGAAAAGTTGAAAAGACAGCAGGAAAGAGAGGTCCTAGCTCTGTTTAAGAAAGAATGAGTAGAGGTGGTAAGAAAGAAAAAGCAAGTGAGGAAAAAAGTGAATAAAGTCAGACAGTGTGGCACAGAAAAACAGGGGAAACGCTAGTTACACCTCCCCCATATGTGCAGACAGAAGGTTATTTCCCGATGTTTAGGGGGATGTTGAATGTTGAAGAAATGCAAATGGAAGGTCATGTACATTTAGATGGAGACGACAGAGAACCAGGTAAAATTAAGAAAGGAGAGGAGAAGGAGTAGAGAGGAAAGCACACCGTTAGATTGTTATAAAAAAGTAGGGGCAGATTTACAGAGAGTGAAAAAGCTATGTGGGGAAGAGGATAAGATAAAGGAACAGAAAAGGGTGCAGATAAGTGAGAGAGGTTAGACAGGAGCACTAAAACACCAGGACAAGTAAGAAGTCAGATAGATACAACATTAAGGACTGGGCATAGGTCTTTGTACAGTAGAGGGGATGAAGGTGAAAAGGATTTGTTATTTAATATGGGCAGTTGGAAACAAGGAAGGAAGACTGGAAGACTTAGGAACCTAGCTCCATAATTCCCAATTTACCTTAAATTTTAGTTAAAGGTGCACTGGGACAGTGATTTAATATGGGCAGCTCAAGATCTCGAGGGACTTGTCAACCGCCTCCCTAACATTCACGAGGGTGCAGGAAAATGGATTAAGGGTGTAGAAGAGGAGACCTCAGGCAAGCTTTTATCGGTGATTGATATTAAAACTCTGTGGGCGAAGATTTTGGGGAGAGGAAAAGACTTGCTTCTGACTCGAGTGAGGCTGTGAATACATAACATATGGATGAACTGTCTCTGAGGCTTACCGCCCTGTTGTGTGGTATCCACCTAGAATTGATCCAAAGACATTAAAGGGGCGACCTGGAGGCAGTTACAGCTTGAAAAACTTACAGAGCGAACCAAGAAAAAGGCCCAAGCTACTCTGATTACCAAAGAAACAGAGAGGGCTCCAAGCAGTCCTTCACCAAGGATCCAGCCAGCTGCAGACACAGTGAGACATCATAAGCAACACTACCTCCAAACTCAAACCAGATGCCTGCGTCTGTTATTAATATTTTCACTCAAAAGCCAGGACAGAGGGAGTGGAGAGCCAATCAGCAACAGAGAGGACAAAGGAACACAGTCTAACTTTCCCCCAGGCGTATGTTGGGGGTGTGGACAGGTTGGACACTACCGATCAAACTGCCTAACATCCATGGCTCCAGCCCCGAGGGATGCGATTGGAGGGGGGTGGCAACATCCTCCCCGAGATCAAGTTCAAGGCCCAGTAAATCCTTGAAGAGGGGGATCCAAAACAGGGGTGTTAGGGGGCCCAGAGAAACCAACAGGGGAGAATCAATCACCTATGTTGACAACTAGTGCAGAACAAGAACCCATGTTACACACTGAGATAGACCTTAAAAGTACACCCATGTTAGTTGATACAGGAGCAGTTTATACATGCTTAAATTTAAGTCATGCCTCACATTGCCTCATGTTTGGGGAAAATTTGCCAAGACAGTAGGATTCTTGGGACAAAAGCAGTTAGTTCCTACGACCGTACCAGTCTATCTACAAACTAACAATAAAAGTATGACCAACTTTGTAGTAGTCTCAAGTCATACACAAGTTAATTTACTAGGCAGAGAGACAGTAGGTAAATTAGGACTGCAAATATGGTGTTCTCCAGAAGGTGTGTATGTTGATCACCGATTCCTGAAGCACAATTACCCTGTTCAGACTTTCACTGTACAATGATGTATGGCCCAACCAAAGATACTGACTTAGGACAGGCATGGCAGGAAGAAACAAAAGCGCACAAAGTTGGTTGAATAAGTTACTCAGTATATCATCATAGGCCGGCCAGGAGCAGCTATCAGTGTAGATGAGTGTGATTTTGTAAAGAGGTGGTTCAATGTAACTGATTCTGTTCTTCAGGTGACATTATATGTATGGTAGTATAAAATTGCAGCTCAAAGGACATAGGACCAATAAGGAAGAAAGCTAAAGAGGTCTAGTGGGAGTCAACCATAAACCCGTTGATTTTTCATGCTACAGATAAAAACTATATCAAAATCTTGTGTGGTAATAATTTGATTGGTAACCCTTATAGGGAAGTTGTAGTTAGCCGCAAGTCACAAACACAATTGGCATCAGCATCTGAGGTAGTTGAGACTGTCGAAGATGAATTGTATAGGGAAATGGAGAGTCAGGTCCCACCTGAATTATGGGTTCAGCCTGACACAGTTGTAGGCCTATTTAAATCAGCCAGCTCAATTCAAGTACAACTTAAACCAGATGTAAAACTGCTCAGAATAAGACAATATCCTTTGCGATCTGAGGCAGAAGCTGGCATAAGAAACATTATTGAAGGCCTAGAAAAGGCATCTGTACTAGAAGAGACAACCAGTTTCTGTAATTCTCCTATTTTCCCGGTGATCAAGCCAGGTACAAATAAATGGCGTCTTGTGCATGATTTGGATGCAGTTTAATAGTATAACAGGTAAATTATCCAGCAGATGTTCCAAATCCACATGCACTGCTAACTAATGGCCCACCTAAAGCCAAATATTTTACTGTAATTGATCTTTGTTCAGCCTTCTTCAGTGTTCCAGTGGCAGAAGAGAGTAGATATTTGTTTGCATTTACATGTGCTGGTAAACAATATATGTACCAAAAATGCCATGGAGGTTCCACCACTCACTGCATATATTCAATCAGATTTGGAAGCTGATTTAGGAGTTAAGGATAGAAAATAGCCTTCTTCAGCATATGGATAAGTGTTTAATATGTTTATCATCATTAGAAGCATGCCATAGGGATTCCATTAAGGTACTCAGTAAGCTATGTAGCTCAGGGAGGTCATAGAGTGTCCAAAGCTAAACTATAATACTGCGAGCCTCAAGTTGAATGGGTAAGGTGACTAATTTCACATGAGACGATAGCCGTAGTGCCTACCTAACTAGAAGGCATAAGTAAAGCACCATTGTCACAACCAGATAAACAGTGATGACCTTTCTAGGGGTAACAGGTGTCATGCTGACTGGAGTGAAGAGTATGCAGTCAAAATAGCTCCACTAAGGGAAATAATGAGAAAAGAAGAACTGCAAGATCTAAGTGCTCCATTAAAATGGAACACAGATGAACTGTTAGGATTTGAATCCATCAAAAAGAAATGCAGACTGCACTTACTTTAGGTATACCTGATTATATCAAGCCGTTCTATCTGTATGTGGCTAACCAAGTTGATGGATCTGCCTCAGCTATATTGATGCAGGAAACTTGCAGTAATAGGAAAAACCAGCCCCTAGCTTACTACAGCACTAAGGTAGATAATATAACTTAAGGTTACCCACCATGCTACCAACAGGGTTTTGCAGCTGTACCTTATGCATATGAAAAAGCATCTACATTGACTACAGGTTACCTATGGGTTGTATAAATTGATAAAACAAGGGAAATTTGTTCTTACTCAAGCTCGCATTTGTTATTCTTCACTGCTCACATATCCCGACATTACTATAAATGGATGTGACACAGCTAACCCAGCTAAATTGATCCCTTAGGCCTATGAAGGAGTGTCTCATGATTGTGTGGAGAATTCATTGGCATTTACTAGGTTTAGAGACCATGTAGGAAGTCACCCTAGGTATCCAATAATAATGAGGAATGGAGAAGACTTTAAACCGTCGTATCTCAGAATTGTTCGTAACCGTGTTCTACTTAATCAGCTGAGCTGAAAAGTGCCCACAGCTACCTGCCATTTATGAAAAGGGCTAATGGCAAATGTTTTTACAGATTCAGCCTATTCTGCATGGTGCATGTCATCTGTTTGGAGCAGTATGGAAGCAAAGAGGGTTTAAAAGGAGTGAAGGAACTCCCATTTAACATGCTGAACAAACAAGTAACCTAATATGTGCTATGATGCTACCAAGACGGTTGGCTGTCATTAAATGCCAGGCCCATAAAAAGGGAAATGACTATGTCACTAAGGGTAACAATATGGCAGACTTAGAAGCAAAGCGAGCATCAAAGTTTCAGCTGGCAGTGCAGGTGCCAATAGTCCTTATAGAACCGCAGCCTCAGTTGGAGGATATTATTTGGATTCAACATCAAGCAGGTCCATACGAGCACTCGATGTGGCTCCAGAGGGGAGCGCAGAAGGATGCACAGGGTATTTGGCGTTCCCATGAAGGTCTGATCATAGCACCCACAGCACTGTTAAACATTTTTGGTTTTAAATGCTCATAGACTTGACCATTGAACAAGAGGTGAGGTAGTGAAAAAAATCAAGCAACAAGGGGATTGGACTTCATATCTGCATGCTATGGTTGATGATTTCCTAGCTTTATGTAAGATATGTGCTAAGCATAATGTCAGGAGGGAAACAGCGACACCTATTGGTCATATACCTGCACCAGAACGACCATTTAAGCACTTAGTGGTGAACCATGTGGACATGATAAAGTAGGGTTCGAGGCGAAAGGTACATGCTCGTAATAACTGACAGATTTAGTAGATGGGTAGAATCAATACCATCTGCAGACAAAGGGGCAGGAAGAGTTATCAAATCACAAGGGAAGTGATACCTAGATTTGAAATTCCGTTAGAGATCAGTTCAGATAATGGATCAGTATTCATTTAGAAAATATAAGGCAGGTATTACAACGGTTGGGAACATAGCAAAGATTTGGGTATGTCCACAGTCCCAGGAGAAGGTAGAAAGTATAAATGGCAATCTCAAAGCCAAGATTAATAATAGTTGTAGTAGTACAAAGCTTAACTGGGTTGAGGCTTTACTTTTTGCACCAATGAATTAACAAGCATGCAAACTAACAGAAATACACACTTAACCCTGCATGAAATGCTTACGGGTCGACCCATGCCTGTGCCATTCTGTAAAAGCCATATAAAGGCCCACCGCTAAAACAACTGCAACAATCTTATATGAACATAACTAACTGCCATATATGAAGCAATTATGTGCAGGAAAAGAGCAAGGAGGTGATGAAGGAAAAGACGCTCCATGTCCCACCACTCCAGGAGACCAGGTCTATCTGCGAGTGTTCAGGAGGAAGTGGCACAAGCCCAGGAGGGAGAGGCCCACAAAGTGTGGCAGCCACTCCAACAGTGATTCAAGTGAAAGGCAAAACCACGTGGTATCACTTGAACCATTACACAAGAGTCCCCAAAACATGAGTACCAAAAACTGAGGAAGAAAGAGAGAAGGACCTAACATCAAATAGTAAAAAAAGTGCAAAGAAATTAAATCTTTATTGGGAAATAACCAACTATTGGCACAAGTTGGATACCAAATTGCGCAGCGTTGAACACTCCGCTGCTCCAAATTAAGTATGAGAAACTGCTTAAGAGCAGCATCCCACTTTTGATACAGACTGACTGACCACGACCAGTTTTCCCCTGACACAAGTGACAGGACAAACAACTGTACAGATTATGTGTGACAACGATTCATGTCCTCTATATTGTATAAATGCATTTCTGTTTAACTAACACTATATTGCTTTCACAGATAAAACAGCAGCAGTGACAACTAATTTTAATTTCCTCCACAGGAAAAGTGCACGAGAAGGAAGCAAGCCTTAAACAAATTATGACAATGTGTAATGCCACTAAACAACGTTCTCTTTTATTCCAGATGCAGAAATTTAATTGAAGCAGCTAATAGGTGATGTTATTGTGTCTAATGAAATTTATGCATGTGATTTATATTTAACCAAAGGTTTTCTAAAATTAACAGCATTTTCTAGCAACAACAGACAAGGATATATTTCTGGACACAGTCATCAAGGATATCCCTAACTCATCCATATATAACTCTAATAAGAGACTTTACTGGTTCATATATTGATGCGTATCGTCCATGGCATGAGCCCATAATGACGTGCTGGCAACCTCTCTTGTGGGCTCCTACTGACTCTCTATGATGCACAAAGCATCTGGGTTGAAGACTATTATATTACGACAAGGCTGTTTAAAGTTCTATCTATTCTTAAAAATTGTATTGTTACATTGTAGGTTATATGATTTATCCAATTGATGTAATCCTAGAAAATCACTGTATTATTGACATGTTCATGTAATGTTATTGGGTTATGGGAAGTATAAGGTCATGGAGGTCGAGTCTTTTACTCTGTCCTAGTCATATAAGGGCGGAGAAGTTTGGCTTGATCTTCCCTAGAGTACAAATCCATAGGTTGGTCATTGATAAAAATCCAGTGATTTAATTTAATCACCAGTTAGTGTAAGGAAGACTAGCTCATGGAGTCACACTCTAGAGTAAACAATTAGTGTGGGACTTATAAGCCCCAGAGGGGGGGATATGGGAGAAAAAATTTATTTAATTTCATTTGATTTTACTTACTTTTAGGGGGTAGAAGGGACCATATCTGTATATAATCGGGGATGTGCGTGCGAAGCTGAGACATAGGCTTCTCTGTGTGCGCGTGCATAGGAAACCAGAGCTTTACATTGGGGCACCTTCATTATGAGCTAAAGAGGGCCCCTAATGGGAAACAGATGTTGAAGGGATTATTACGTCCCCAGGTCTAGGGTCCCAGGGCGTAATACATAATAAAATCTTCAACAACGACTTTCGTCTTTTTCTCTTTTATTTTATTCTTACACGCACACACCTGGAAGCTCTTGGCTTCAGGGTTGGGCCAAGGCCAAAACAACAAAAAAAAAAACCCTGCCCTCTTTCCTCCCACAAACTAACTAAACTACAAAGAAAACTAAAAACCAAAAACACAGGGCTAAACTATCTCCCTAACTAAGAATACAAAACAGGAGAAAACGGGTCTAACAAAAATGGCACCCAACCCCTACTGCTTCCATAAAAAGAAATGTATATACAAACAAAAATTAATATTTACAATATTTACACAAACAATTAACAGAAACAAAAGAGAACAAAACTCACACCACACACGATCACAAACACTGGCGCGACCCAACAGTTCTATTTCGGTAACAATACAACAAACACAAGCCAACATCTCAACCAACATCACCGCGCGCGCTTCCGGCTTTCGTCCGCGACCTTAAGGCGACGCGCCGGTCCCAGGACGACCAATCACAGGGCACGTCAGCGCACGTCCAATCAGGGCGGGGCCACCTGCAAAAAGGGAGAGCGAGAGAGAGAGAGAAAGAGCGTGCGTGCACGCCGCCACAAGCATCTGCGCCTCTACACACCTACATGCCGCACATGTAACAGATGGACAGCGAGCCCTGCATATATAATGGTGAAAACGGACCAGAGATTCAGTTGTGTCCATGGTGCAGCTCCGGCCGTTATTGCATGATAATAAAGGTCGTAATCTTCTGTAAGCAAAGCCTGACTCTGAGTATTTTTCCACAACAAAAGCCACCAGCATTGTGGCCCTCTCACACACTTCACACTCTTGCCATCTAGAAAAAGGTACCGAAGCATTTGGGCAAACACATCCAGACTGTGCAACAGCTTTTTTCCACAAGCCATCCGTCTCCTCAACAAAAAAGGACTAGACTAATAATGTGTGTGTGTGTCTGTGTGTGTGTATTATCACTCAGCCTAACTTAACTACCTCAAAATATTGAGACTGGACTGACTAATCAACACGAGTGCAAGCACACTGATTTACACTAACAAACTATTGTACACACCAACCTGTAAATGCTCTTTTGCACTATATTCATCACTGGATTACTTTTTGCACTAACTTCTTAATTCTTGCTGCTACGTTAAGGAATGTTTACTGGTTCTCCACTACCTCAACTCATCACCTCAACAGCACAGAGTTTTATGTTATGTTATGTCGTGTTCGTCGCACTGTCACTTTGTTGCTCTTGTTTGCACATTTGCACGTGCACTTTATGTTGTCTGTAAAAAAAAAAAGTAGATAGTCTTCCTGTCTGAGTTAGCTAGTTAGTTTTTCTGTTACTTTATGTTGTAAATTTATGTTGCATGTAGCAATTTGGTCCTGGAGGACTGTTTTTGACTAGTCTGTTTAACGAAATCTTGGAGAGTGATAGAATCCCAGAGGTGTGAAGAAGAACTGTATCAGTGCCAATTTTTAAAAACAAGTGAGATGTGCAGAGCTGTGGCAATGACAGAGGAATAAAGCTGATAAGCCATACAATGAAGCTTGGGAAAAGAGTAGTAGAAGCTACAGTAGGTTAAGGGCAGAGGTGAGCATTTTTAAACAGCAATATGGTTCATGCCGGAAAGAGTAGCACAGATGCAGTATTTTCTTTGAGGATGCTGTTGAAGAAGTACAGAGAAGGTAATAGGGGGTTGCATAGTGTCTTTGTAGATATAACACTAGAAGCGCCGCGCCAGTGTCACCTACTTATAACGCGGTTCAGCTGTCATTTGTCATTTGTTTTGAATGGAAAGCTGCTGCTGACACACAATGATCGCTAGATGGCGCTTTCACCCAAAGCAAATAGTTTAGCTCCAAGATCAACTTGCACTTGGACAATGCGCCATTCATTCCCGCGTTGATATTGGTATTTTCTTTTTATATTCAACTGAGAAAACCTACTACAGAGTCTCTAAGGGGAGTCACTAAGTCTCTACGTATAAGATAAATAATTTTATAACATTTTGAGAAAATTCATTAGTTCGTTCATTCTATTTGAAGCTTCTGAACTGTCGGATGTTTTTTTTTAGTGTTACAGTGCTTTAGATGAAGCAGATCTATCCTAAAACAATGTAATCAGATCTACCACAGCAGATAATAAACTATGCTATGTCATAACCGAAGCAAACACCACGATTATGCCTTGTTTCGTTCGGTGTTGCTAGGCAACGGATCACGCGCCCATTCGGGAAATGTGGAAATGTGGAAAAGATGCGTGGCCTCTCAATGAAAACTAAACCAAAGATTTCAGTAACGACACTAAAAAAAGCTGTATTTTGATTGTTTATATTTAGAATTTTAATAACAGTTCAAGAACATAACAGTTTGGTCTGTGCATTTAGTGCCCTTGTAGAGAATAAATAAATGAATAACACATTCCAATCCCCTCTTAAGAGAGTGCCATAGTCTATTGTTAGTTTTAATTATTTGGCTGAAACTAATTAACACTAACCTAACACCATTGATCACGAGTTTCAGCTGAGCATGCATATTTATATATATAGTTTGCACACAAAAAACAGAAAAGTTCTTTCTGGTAAATCAACTGCATATGTAGTTTATTTACAGTAATTCATATACTGCAATAATATTCAATTCAATTCAATTTTATTTATATAGCGCTTTTAACAATGGTCATTGTCTCAAAGCAGCTTTGCAAAAATAAAAGAATTTTTTAGAAAAGAAAATATTTGGAAGTGTGTATGTGTGAGAAAAATGTGTCTAGATAATAATGAGATGAATGAATGATGAATGAAATGTCTCTGATGAGCAAGCCAAGGGTGACGGCGGCGGTGGCAAGGAAAAACTCCCTGAGATGGCAATAGGAAGAAACCTTGAGAGGAACCAGACTCAACAGGGAACCCATCCTCATTTGGGTGATAACAGATAGAAATGATATAACATCATGTGTGTTGTGCAGGTAAAAGTTCAATATAACAGAAGTTATTTAAATTAACATGAAGTCTAGTTCAGCACAGGAAGTCAGTAGGTGCAGAGGGCAAATGGGGTCTGGATCACTGGGAGCACAGGAGCAGCATGCGTAGCTCCAACCATCATAAAGCTAAATCCAGCTGGAGCTGGTCCTTCTCTGGATGCCTCAGAAACCTTGCAGGGTTGGCCTTTGTCTACTGAAGCTGGCACAATCTCCAGATGCCTCGGGATGGGTAGAAAAGTACAGAACAGATAGAGAGAATTAGCGTAGTTGCCATTTAGGATAGATGTAATGAAGTATGAAGTTATGGGATGAGTTATGCGTATGCCAGATTAAAGAGATGCGTCTTGAGTCTACTTTTGAACTGGGAAACCGTGTCTGCTCCCCGAACATTGTCTGGAAGCCTATTCCAAAGCTTTGGAGCTAAATATGAAAATGCCCTACCCCCTTTTGTAGATTTTGAAATTCTGAGAACTACAAGAAGTCCAGAGTTTTGTGATCTTAAGGAGCGTGGTGGATTGTAGCGTATCAGAAGACTGGTTAGGTATGTGGGAGCTAAACCATTTAAAGCCTTGTATGTAAGTAATACTATTTTGTAATTAATTCTAAACTGAACAGGTAGCCAGTGCAGGGATGATAATATTGGAGTTATATGATCATATTTTCTGGATCTAGTGAGAACCCCGGCGGCTGCATTTTGGACTAACTGAAGCTTGTTTATTGATGATCCAGGACAACCCTAGTAATGCATTACAATAGTCCAGTCTGGAGGTCATGAATGCATGAACTAGCTTTTCTGCATCAGATACGGATAAGATGCTCCTAAGTTTGGCAATATTTCTAAGATGGAAAAAGACTGTTTTTATGATATTGGAAATATGATTTTCAAAGGACAAGTTACTGTCTAATATTACGCCCAGGTCTTTTACTGTTGAGCTAGTAGTAACAGTACATCCTTCTAAACGCAGGCTAAATTGTGAAAGCTGTTGTGTGCTGGTTTTTGGGCCGATGAGTAATATCTCCGTCTTATCTGGATTTAGTAAAAGAAAGTTATTGGTCATTCAATCTTTTATGTCCTGGACACACTCAGTTAATCTAGACAACTTGGGTATTTCATCTGGTTTTGTTGAGATATATAATTGGGTATCATCAGCATAACAATGGAAACTAATCCCATGTCTTCTAATGATGTTACCCAAGGAAGCATGTATATTGAGAACAGCAGAGGTCCTAAAATTGACCCTTGTGGGATCCCATATTTTACTGGCATTACACCAGACGGTTCTCCATTCAGATCTACAAAATGGTATCGATCAGACAGGTATGATCTAAACCATTTTAATGCCTGCCCCTGAATAGCTATGTGATTTTGTAAGCGATCTATGAGAATATTATGACCTATGGTGTCGAATGCAGCGCTAAGATCTAGTAAGACTAGTATTGAGATGCAGCCTTGGTCTAAAGCTAAAAACAAGTCGTTTGCAATCTTAACTTGTACAGTTTCTGTACTATGATGGGGCCTGAAACCTGACTGAAATTTTTCAAGGGTGTTTTTTTTCTGCAAGAATGTGCATTTTTGAGCTGATACTACTTTTTCTAATATTTTTTATATGAATGGAAGGTTTGAAATCGGTCTGTAATTTGTTATTTTATTTGCGTCCAAATTAGATTTTATATATATATATATATATATATATATATATATATATATATATATATATATTGTACAGTACAAGGTAAAAATGAAAAAAATTACAAAATGAAAAAAACAGTGTCTACTTTATAAACAGCTTAGTATACTGTGCCCCTGCTGCCTTTGCCGTTTTCTGGTGCGCACATAGCTCCTTTACCTCCTGCTTATGGTCACATTCATACACTGTTTATATAGAATATGTGTATTAATTGCTGCCAGGTCTAGGAGGTTGTAAAACACAGCCACAGGCCAGCGCCTCGTGCCTCTCTTTACTCTTTTTACTGAATACAGCCGCGCCATTTGACCCATAACATCAATGCCAACTTTAGTGCTGTTGTAGTAGGAAATTGTTTTAGGCAGTTTCTTTTCGCCATTATAAGTTGCAACTGCCTGATGCATTGTGCTCAGAAAGCATACATTTTTCTTTCGTTTTGCCTGGTAAATCGTGAGCGTTATATTTCTTCCTTACCCCAGGGAAGGCTCCACAATACAGATTACAACGGTGTCTGATAACCGCTGACCAGCCGCCCTACTGTCATCTCTAAGCTTTAATTTTTTATTGATCATATTTGTTTTCTTTTTGTTGCATTAAATTTCAGTGTGTTCACGCTGTAAGGTGTAAATGTGTAAATTTAACTAAGGTAAATGAAGCATGTCTTGAAACATAATGCAATAATGCAGATCAAACATGATACACCTGTCCATAAATAAAAAGGAATATTTAGACCTTTATGCAAACTATATTTCACTTAAATACTCAGATTAAAACGAGGAAAGAAAGATGATACAAATGGAAGGAGGAAGGAAATAGAGACATCAGTTTTCGTTATTTCACAAAATATGAATATATTCAGTAAATGTATGAATTATACTCAAAGTATCAAATACAACTATGAAGCCTGATTTAATTGGTACCATCTATCATTTTATTTTCAATTTATTTTATGTTTTGCTGGCGAAAAACATTTTAGGCAGAGACGTCTGCTCTGTCTTATTATTTTGTTTTAAAACCCACAATACAGCCAATTCCCCCATCAGCGAAACCGGTTTGATAACTTGTGAGAATGTGAGAAGAGGCATTACAGTAACTGGGGTGTTCTGTGGGGGTTCACCTTGGAGCGCGCTGTCACGTTGTATTTAGCGAATAGACTATATTTGTTTGTTGCATTTCAGGGGGAAATGTCGTCAGTTTTATCGATATATCTGCTCATATATGTGTGTGCGTTTATCAGCCTTTTGATCAACGGCCCTCACTTTCACTTTGCAAAAGGCAAAGTTTATTGTTTTTCTGATTCTGATTCTGAATATACAGTAGAGTTTTATTGCCAAGTACGCTTGCACGTACAAGGAATTTGTTTTAGTGACAGAGCTTCCAGAACAAAAAACTAATGACAAGACAAAACAGCACGACACAAAAAAAAATAATAATAAAGTTGACATCAAATGGAGTAGGGTGTAAAATACTCTATGAAGTATATGTTACATAAATATCTGAAATCCGAGGTATTATACTGTATACTGCACAGTGGTACTGTACACAGTATTGCACATATATTTATTGACAGTTAGAATGATGTTTGACTGTTCATGAGGTAGATTGCCTGGGGAAAAAAATGTTTTTGTGCCTGGCTGTCCTGGTGTTCGGTGCTCTATAGCATCGACCTGATAGCAGAAGTTTAAATAGAAGGTGGCTTGGGTGTGAGGGGTCCAAAGTGATATTCTGAGCCGTTTTCTTCACTCTGGATATATACAGTCCTTGCAACATGGGCAGGGGAGTGCCAATAATTCTTTCAGCAGTCCGAACCGTCCTTTGTAGTCTTCTGATGTCTGCTTTCGTAGCTGAGCCAAACCAGACAGTTATTGAAGTGCACAGGACGGATTCAATGACGGCTGAGAAGAACTGTGTGAGCAGCTCCTGTGGCAGGTTGAACTTCTCCACCTGCCGAAGGAAATACAACCTCTGGTGGGCCTTTTTATCAATGGAGTCAATGTGAATGTCCCACTTCAGGTCCTGAGAGATGGTCGTGCCCTGGAACCAGAATGACTCCACTGCTGTCACAGTGCTGTTCATGATGGTGAGTGGGGGAAGTGCAGGTGGGTTTCTCCTGAAGTCCACGATCATCTCCACTGTTTTGAGCATGTTCAGCTCCAGGTTGTTGTGACTGCACCAGATAGCCAGCTGCTCGACCTCACTTCTGTATGCAGACTCAGCTATATGCTATATATAATAGCATGCATATTTATACATTTGGAATCTGCATCTACATTTTCACGTATAGAATTAGTTTCAGCTGAAACTCGTGATCAATCGTGTTAGGTTAGTGTTAATTAATTTCAGCCAAATAATTAAAACTAACAATAAACTATGGCACTCTCTTGAGAGGGGATTGGAAGGTGTTATTCATTTATTTATTCTCTACAAGGGCGCTAACTGCACAGACCAAACTGTTATGTTCTTGTATTGTTATAAAAATTCTAAATATAAACAAAATAAAGCTTTTTTTTCTCAGAGGTAAACGGAAAAGTGAAGTTGCTCAGCTGTTCTGTGTCACTATGCAGATGTTACACTCAGTGTAGTTACCGAAATCCTTGGTTTAGTTCTCATTGAGAGGCCACACATCTTTTCCACATTTCCACATTCCAGAATAGGCGCATTGTCCGTTGCCTAGCAACACCGAACAAACGAGGCATAATCATGATGTTTGCTTCGGTTATGACATAGCATAGTTTATTATCTGCTGTGGTAGATCTGATTTATTCAAACCCAATAATAATCCTCAGGAAGGGTCATTACATTGTTTTAGCATAGATCTGTTCCATCTAAAGCACTGTAACACTAAAAAAAAAAAAAAAAACATATGACAGTTTAGAAGCTTCAAATAGAATAAACAAACTAATAAATTTTCTCAAAACGTTATAAAATTAAGTAGAGCTAAATCCCTAAATCTCCTTATAAAATATCGCTGATTATCAATGCATATATATATATATATATATATATATATGCATATACATATATATATATATATATATATATATATATATATATATATATATGCATATACATATATATATATATATATATATATATATATATGCATATATATATATATATATATATATATATATATATAAACTGCATATATGGAGTGAAACCTGAGATAGTATGCGCAATCCCTTGCGCCATCTGCTGAGAGAAATGAGAATCGCAGGTTGGAAAAGGCATGACCAGCGCGGAGCTTTCAGCAATTTCACGCTGACAGATCTAGGAAAAGTCATGAAAGGAGGGTCCTGGAATTTAAACGAGTGTGAAGTATTTTTTTTTTCCCCCATAGCGGTCAAATGACCGCTGCTCGGCGCTTCTAGTGTTAAAGAAAGCGTATGACAGGGTGCTACACTGGGAGCCACGTCAAACAGCCGCTTGGAGCATGATAGGTCCATGACAGGACCATGACAGGACCATGATCGATCCGTGCACGGAATGTGATCCCCCGCGATGACGTAGTCAACGATGCCCCGCCCCATAAACGCCCCCATGCGCTTTCTAAAAAGATGGTTGCAATGCTGTATAATTCCGCCAGATGGAGCATTGACTGCTTCAGTTAACTGCAGTGTCCAGGAAGCCCTATACCGTATCTTTGATATACAGTACTGTACAGATGTGGTCATTAAGACTGCGCGTGTTTTCCCGCGGGATGCCTCAATTTAGCGCGCGGGGCGCCGCAACTTGCCGTAAGCAACATTCGTGAATTTAAATAAATGTGTTGTGCTTCACTGAATATCCGCCAGATGGCGCATGGAAGGTCTTTATTTAAACGCCGGACCAAGTACTGTACAACGAAGAATTGTGTATAATTACTTAGTCTAAAACAATATTGTTCCCAATGCTGAAGCAAACATGAATTTTATTTTGCTTTACAACAGATCTTTTATGATAAATGTGTGTATATGTGCTTCATATTATTTTCATAATGATGAAATGAGATGCCCAAATTCGTGCTTTAAAATTCTTAATAAGTTTCTTATATATTTTTTGTAATGTTTTAACAGGGACAAAACAGTGAAAGACATGGCAATGTCTCGGTTTACATGGTGTTGAAATTATTTTTTTAATTTCCTGATAGTAGGCTATCTGATAGTCTTAACTATGCGAATGTCCTGATTCGTGAATATGCCAACATATCTTATTTAAAACGTAAAAAATGTGTCGACATCATCAGAAGACATGAATGAACTATATATATATTATATAATTAAGTAAATATTATCTTATGACCACAAACTTTTTTCGGGCTTTTTATAATAATCATCATATTTGCTGTTTGTGTCCAGCATTTAATAATTATTTCATACATTATTTAACCACGGCTGGAAATAATAGCTGGAATGGGATGTGATTGTGAATTCATGACTGAAATAAAGCAGTTTGTCTTTTGTAAAGTACTTTCACTTTACAAAAGGCAGCGTTTTTATCAAAAGGTTGATAAACGCGTGTTGTACAGTATATACACCGCGACAGCGCGCGCAGTTACTCACTTCTCACCTTTCATGTAGGTCTGCTCGGACTAATTCGTTTTAAACCCCTCAAAACTGCGTGTGTATACAGCTCAAAACCTCCATCAGTTATTTAAGATAGCATCTATTTAGAAAAAATGCCCCAGTGATTTCGGAGCTTCAGGAAATCTCCCGGCGCTCTGCGCATAACACCGGGCCAACTCATGTCTGAAAGAATTTATAAACGGTTTCTAAACGTGGGCTATTGTTTTATTTTTACTTATAGTATTTGTTAATTTAATTTAAATGAGGTTTGGGCTCAGGACTTTGATTCGGCATCGTGATTCTCCTCTTTAATTTACTCCATAGTTTTAATCAGCGCTCAGCCGCATGCATGGAGTTTTCCAGAGCGCACCGGCAGAAGTAGACTAATGATTATGAACGCGTCGGGAAAACAGCAAGCAGACTGACTCTGAACATTTAAAAAAACGTTTGCGTTCGTTTTCTGACGCGCTCAAGTTCACCAAAAACAATACAGAGCAGCGCACCTTATTTGCTTTCAAACATTTATAAAATCACGTTTTTTCGTTATTGTGAGTGCGCTTAAATAAAAGTTGAGTCTTATAAAGGCATGTAGTCTTATGTAGTCTTATATAGTTTTATTATATAGTTTTTGCACATTAATCAGAGTCCTCATCTGTTACATTTTTGAGGACAATAGTTTTTTTTCAGCCTGTCACGGCGTGCGCCCAAATCAATATCGCTCCTCGCTCACTAGTTAGGCGGCCTCTCCTTCAGATATGCGAAGAAGCGGGGCTGCAGAATTAGGCACGAATAGTGAAGAAGAGCTCTCCTTGCTAATGATCCCGGGTTCATCCGCGCTATAAAATACTCGGGGTTTGTTGGTTTACAGTGGATTTTACTACGCGGTGTGAATGAGACGCGCGCACACAACGCGGAAGTGCGGCATGCAAACGGGGCAATTGGAACGCGCCCCAGAGACTTCAAAGAATAGCAAGCGCGAGCGGACCGAGGCAGGGGCTGCTGTCCGCGGATGGCCGTCGTACTCGTATTTTATAGCGCGGGGTGCAAACCCGGGAATATTGGCATGGATGAGCTATGTCCAGCTCTGTACCAGCATGTCATGTGGGCATTATAAGACTAAAAAGTGGCAGCTGGCACGCCTAAAAATAGACGCAGGTTAATTTTTTTATAGTCTAAATTAAAATCCTCCTCTTTAGTGCCTCCTATTCCTATTAATCCTATTGTTCTTTTAGTGTCACTGCGTGTGCTTACAATGCCAGACAACATTCAAATGCAAATTATTCACTCTTCCCAAGTGTGAATCAGCTGTTCTCACCTATACATATTAACCTATACGTTCTCACCTAAAGTGTTTAGGTAAAATTCCACCTATACAAGTGTGACAAATATGCAAAGAAAAAAAATAGGAAGGGGCAAATACTTTTTCATGGCACTTCACGTGTAGTCAGATTGTTCCACTGGGCTGAAACTGTAGCAGGTGGAGTTATAGCACTTTTCAAATCACACTTACAATACACTGATATGAATAACTTTTAATGATGAATGCTACGTTAATATGATCTCGGGCTTGCTCCACATTATAAAAGCAAAGCGCGGAGAAACCGGTTTGATGACTTCACACCTGTAGTAAAGGTGAGATGGGGGATTACAGTAACTGTGGGTGCGCTTCACCTCGGAGCGCGCTGTCGCGTTGTATTCAATGAATAGACTAAAACAAAATCATATTTGCTTCAGCATTGAAAACAACATTGTAATAGATTAACTTTATTAAAAATTATACACTTTTGTATTCTTTGTCCACACACGTGGGCAATTTTTAGATATTGATCCTTTCTCGATGCAGCAAATTTTCTGAGCAAATTAATAATAATTTCCATGAATGAAAAGGAGGAAGAAGAAAAGGTTACGCGAAAATAAGAAAAAGCTTTAGAGGTAAATGCTGTGAAATGCTTCAAACAGGTCAGGGACAGTGAGGCTGGACCCAGCAGCGCACCACATCCCACATCATAATACATGCTGATGATGACCAACACGTCTCCCCTCATCTACCAGAGCCAAGTAAAAAGAATGGCAATCAAACAGAATAAAATTAGTACCAGCATTAACTTGTGCTAGTAATTATGATGGTGGTCAATATTAATTAAAATAATGTTTCTCAGCATTATTTCGTGTTAATATTGACTACCATAATAATTAAAGAATAAAATAAAAAATATTGTCTTTATAGATTTATATGTTGTTTGTCTTGATGTTCTTTTTTTTGTTTGTTTCTTTGACCCAATATATGTTCAGTGATACTTCAAATAACATGTTTAAATAGCATTGATTTCTGTATTGTGTTATATTTTTATACTAGTAACTGGTGTTAAAAATGTATCTCTACATTAATGAGCCAATGTATTATGGTGTGGGCTGCTGTGGGCCAGGAAGTCCAGGGCCACTTTTTGATCCCAGTCCGCCCCTGTAATAACAAATGGAGAAAGCGCAGTCGAAGCCCGGAGATTCTGCGTTCCGCGGGGGCCAGTCGTGAATAGCTGACACTCAGTGACAGCCAATGAAATTGAAGCATTTTTGCCGCTTTCCACGTGGTGTGGCGTTGCTTAAATAATATCCGTATAATATCTGTATATCCTATAAAATCGTCCAGACCCTGGTTCGAATCCCGCTCTGGGTGAAAATGTAATAAATGTGAATCCTTTGTTTTACACTTTTTGCATATGATAATCATTAAATTACAGCAACTCTGAGGTGAGTGCTAATGTGTTTCATAGCTTAAGCAAAAAAAAATTCTCAATTGCAAACATGCATTTAGTACTGAAGCATAAGTTGATAATGTAATGGCTATATCTATGGCATTTTAGCGAATAGCACAAGCATATTGAGCACTGGGAATCGAACCCGGGTCTCCCGCATGGCGGGCAAATCACTTACCACTGAGCCACCAGTACCCGTCTGCGTTTAAAGCGCATAAATACTGTTATAGGCTAACGTCATACATCTTTGTAGTCCTTTTGCACACGCGCGGGTGCGTTACAATAATAATAATAATAAATTCGGAGAACTACTACTACTAATAATAATAATAATTCTGAATGAAAATGATGAATAAATACATAACAGTTTGAGCTTGACACGTTTATAAACTCTGTCGCTTGCCGTCAATGGGTGCCTAAGAGACATAACATTTTTCGGCTTCAGTAGACACACAATACTTTAGACTGAAACACGACTGCCCCCTACAGGTATTGAAGGGCATTTTCACAGCTTGCCGCGCGCACTCGCGGCAAGTCGTGGGATCCCTTTTCCGAAAACGTGCGTTTTTAAAGGCCAGATCTGTATACTGTATTGTCAACATAGTTTCATAAATAGATGGGGTGGTAAAAAAAAAGATTAATAAAACAGATTTGTTAAATCACTCAATACACAACCCATGATGATAATGCTATTTATTATTAAATAATTAATTAATAAAACTAGTTAGTAAAATATTTTTAAGACATCCTTAATAATCCTTAAAGACACGGTACGTCTGTAATTTATCTATGCCGATCATTGTAGGTACGGAATACAAATGTAGGCTATGTACAGTATTTTACATTACGGTGTATTTTACCTAGTTCCATTTAATATAGTAATACATTATATTTTGCTGCAAAGTAAAGCTCAAAATGTAACTTCTGTTTGGGTTTGTTTTCGTTATATTTTTGATGATGTTTTCGCTGAGGTTTTTTTTTCACTGATAGTCAAAAATTGGCAATTAATGGCGCTGGCAACCTGAAACAAATATCTGTCTATATGGGTCAGTATTTATTTTGTCATTTATTCATGCATAATGCCTCCCCATCAAAAAATCTGATGGGGCATTAATCACTTACGTATCACAACGGCGAATAGATGCGGCAGCAGAGACAGATTAAATCCCAATAAACACTTGGAAACAATAGTAAAAAAAAAAGTTAGCATCTGTTATACCAATGTATTTTTACTGATTTTTTTCCTGATTATATTTTTTGTATCTAGTTTCATTTGGTTTTACGCAATTGGTTTGACCTTTGCAACTGATCCAAAATACAGCTTCATGGCTTGTTTTCTACCTCCCCAAGTTCTCCCACAACACGCCATTGCTGCTTTCCGTCATTTTTTTAGTAGCTGCCTGCAACTGATGGGAAAAAAAACAAACGAAAAAACAACAACAACAAAAAAAACAACAACAACTTACAAATCCAAGGGCATAAATATACTATTCTTTTAAATGTAAGTGTTTAGCATGGCTCTACTGGCCCCACCAGCTCTCCAAAATACAACGACGATATGCATCAAAACCCTTCTCTGGCCTGATACCCGGGTAGTGGAATGAACTTTCCCTGTCTCTCTAAATACTGTAGCTAAGCCACACAATGTCTGCAAAAACTAAAGACCTAACTCTAATGTTGCTAATTACATTAAGCAACATTTCTGATAATAGTAATAAAACAGTACTTTCTTTTCATGCTATACTAACCTCCTTCAACAGGGTTCAGCTCAATTGTGCAAATGAACATAAGGATAGGCTATATGTTTAATAGACAACAAAACACTTCTAAAAAATTAATCTGTATAAGGCATCTGTTTAACAGGAACAGATGGACTACAGTCAGTAACTGTATGGCCTCTTATTGAAGATCCTTGCTGAGAAAACCAAATAAAGTTGTATTCATTTACAGTATACTGTAAATACACGAGCTCTATACTAATGGGCTTCCAGAATAACCCAAAACAGAAAATTCAGTGTAAATCCACCATCCTCGCCAGTCCAACCCACTAGCACGTTATCACACATTCACTCCAGGGTGTTTAATGTTTTTGGAAGGTCTCTCCTGTGTCATACTGTAGCCTTGAAACTGTCAAAAATAAAGCTGTTCGTTTTTTAACATGGGAAACCTTCCAAGACAGAGTTTTCACTTTGAATGATTTTCTGTAATATGACAAGATCCCCCCCTTAAAAAAAAAATAAATAAATAAAGAGACAAAAAAATAAAAGGTGGGTGAGGGAACAACTGTATGTAACCCAGTGGCAATACAGGGTTAAAATAGCTTGATATCCCTTTAAAAAAAAATAAAGGTAGTAATAAAACAGCCAAAATGGCGTAATGTCCTTTAGGAAGAAATCAGCCAATCAGGAGTGATAGTTCCTCCCCTAGCTGAACATGATTGGCAAGTCACGAGGCCAATTGCGTGATTCAACCATGCGCGCGAGTATGTGAGAGAAAGAGAGAAGACGAACGTGATTTATGGCGACAGGAAACGAGTGGAAAATTACAGATTTTTAATTAACAGAGTGATAAAAGTGAGTGTATTAGCAAGCTAGAGAACCAACACGGAAGAGGGAATAAGGAGGAGCAAACGAGAGTTGAAGTTTCCATCTGTAATTGTCTCGGTAAACTAGTGAACTGCATGATGCTGATATTGTTTGCTAACTGTGATACAAAGCTTACAAAGAGTACAGACATAGTAAGCTGATATTTAAGTTACCTGAATACAGCTGTTTTTTTGTTCAATTGTTTGTTTTAAGAAATAGATGATTTTATTTTCATATTGTGAAGGAAATGTTAAACTTTAATGTTTAAATTCTGCTGTGAGTAGATAAAACAATTTGTTCTAAAAGGGGTACTCTTATTAGAGTATTAATATTGCAACTACAGCTATGTGTTGCAACTTAACTTAGGTAGAGCCTGTATTGTTTACAGTTTTTCTCTAATCCAGGGATATAAGAGTATGCCATTTTTGTTGATTTATTATCAACTGCTATTAAGTAAGTATAAGGGTGGTGCATGTTATATTCTAGATATTGAGTTGAGATTTGAAGTTGAACTAAAGTGTGATAAATAGGCTGAACATGTGGTCATTCAGTATTATGCAGCATGTGATGCTTAATCTTACATGGTTGTTATGCTTTAGTATGACTGTTGTACAACATATATAGAACATTATTTTAAATTTCCTGTTTAAAAAAAAACAGGTCAGGTCTTATGGACAGAGTAAAACTACTTGGAAGATCCTTTTCTATCGATGGCGAGCCTCCCAGTCTGATCGTGAAGAGACACAGACCAACTCATTGAACGTCCCTTTGGTGGTAGGGAAGTATCAGTCGCCTGAGCTGGTACCCACTCTTTCATCCAAGTGCACACTTCTTTTAGAAAGGATAAACTGTCACAAACCTGGTGACACACAATTTTGACACTGAACTATTGACAGGACTGATTAATACAGGAAGTGATCACAAAACAGACTTTAACGACTTCAAAAGGACAAAACCAGAGACTCAATTGTTAAAAAGGGCCCATTTTTTATTTTTCATATACATGTCATGCAATTGTGTTTCAACTGTTATTGGCAACATAGTGTAAGTAAAGGATACTGGTTACTACATACCTGGTCTGATAATTCCTTTTATGGGTACAGTGTATATCACTTAGCTCCTTTCGAACCTAGCACAGTGTTAGTTCACATTTAGAGTGTAGCACGGTTACATGTACCATAACATCAAATGTACACTGTAACTCTAAAGTAACTAACAAAAGATACTTTCCTGCTCATATATTTTTTCTAGTTTCTTTTGGTTTTACGCAATTTCATGTGCTATTTGTGTGTGTGTGCGCGGGCGCGCGTGCGTGCGTGTGTGTGTGTGTGCACGAGAGAGAGAGCTTACAGTATATTGTGATTTGTCCAAGGTCGCTAGAGCCTGGCTTACTCCTACCAATATAAATTATTTCAATTAAACCCATTTGTCTCAATCACAAATTAAGCCAACGCTGTAAACAAATGACACAATAAATTATATATTCTAAAAATCAAGTTTTATTCGAACATTTGCAAAATATATACACAAAGAAATAAAAATCATAAATTGCTGCTAAAGCCAGCCCGTGGCTGTTCTGGGTCAAGTTTACGAGGGCTTCTCAGTCTTTCGTTGATTTTACTTCTGACTCTGAACCAGTGGTCCGCTGTCAGATCCGGAAATCTCTGCATGACAGTCTCGTGCACCTTGTCTTTTAAATTCTTGGGCAATTTGGCTTTGCCGTTTGTCCCACTCCAGTTCACCTGCTTTGCCCAGCTCTGGTAGGCCTCAAATGGACAGAGCGCCATGAAGACACTGGCTGCATATACATCTGGGCGACGCTCTCCTCGCTGGAAACACTCTTTGTAAAATGTCTCCTCCCTTTCAGCAGTCAGGGGCCTGAGAGGCACATCTGGAAGGTATGTGCTTTTCTTGAAGCTAATGCTTTGATGGCGGGCTGGAGTAGAACTTAAAAATGCTGGTGACATGGTCAGTTCACCATTGCCCTCGTCAGAGTCTGGAGACCCAAATAGCCGACGTCCACAGGAGGGGCGTGGGGGGGCAGAGGTGAGCTGCTGCCATGGAGGAATGAGGGTCCTCTCGTTTTCTAGCTCTTCCAGTCTCTGGGTCACAGACTCCAGCTGAGTCTTTAGGGCCGCACACCCCTCACACGGCCCCACTACCTTGGGTTGGGCCAGCTGTTGATCCATTTTAGCCATCTGACTTCGGAGGTCCCTGATTTCAGCACCTAGCGTCTTCTTGGAATTTTTCATTGAAGCTGGCGGCGACGAAAGAACGCTAGCCTGAAAAAAAGTTATTTAATTATGCTATACAAAAATATATAATATTTTATATATTATAATTTATACATTATGAAACCAAAGCATAATATTGTACACAATATTAGATCTTAACATATCTAAACTCACACCCATGATTTATTTCATAATGTATTTTACTGTAATTTGCGGTACATAAATTCAGCTTACCGCTTTCTTTTTCACCATTCTCACTTTGCCTCTAGGGGTGGATGCTGCAGGTTTTCTCTGCTTTTCCTTTTTTGGTGGCTGAGGAGGGCATCTGTGTCCAGAGAAACATGAATCAGTCACACATTAAGAAACCAAAGCACAATACTGCACACAATATTAGGGCTTAACATCATGTATCTAAACTCGCACACAAAAAAGGAACAATTTGCTTACCGTAGCTGAAACACGTTGTGGTCTCTGTGTCTTGTAAAAAGTGACCGCTTCCATTCTTAGCACAATTATGGAATCGATTTAATTCCTTCCCAAAGAAATTGTGCACTATTTATTTGTAACCTGGCTTGTGATACTGACCAAATAGAATCTGATTGGTTAGCAACATGTAAATATTTTAGCCAACCAGAATGAACACGCCCATTTGTGCGCTACTACATTTTGCACGGATCAACCACTGCAATTATTCACCTTTTTAACGACTGTATTGTGCTGATGCAGCACATCACTCAACTGTGCTCACAACAAATTCGTCAAATGCGGGCCTGTGGAAAGTCAGCACAGCAGATACAGCAGCATTTTGCAGGGTTGGGGGTTAAAGTTTCGCTTCGTGTTGTGCGATATCACTACAAGGTGAGACATCCTCGACATTCTTATCCAAAGAAACTACACCGGTAAGTAATAAAAAGTGTGTGAAACTGTCATTCATACAGTAGAACAAGTTACGTTTGCTTTTGATACTGTTATTCATACAGTAGAACAAGTTACGTTTGCTTTTGTCTAATAATAACCTCTGATTTCTGTAGCAATATCCTGAAGGCTATTGATGATATGACCGTGGCTAATGATGAGATGACCGCCCGGCAAGTGCAGCTGAAAGTTGTCAAAGACTTTGACGTTCATCTCAGTCTCACCAGTGTTCGCCGAGCTCGCAGAAAACTTGGGTGGAGGTTTGGAATGACTCGTTTTAGCCCAATGATGAGAGACCGCAGTAAGGAGGCCCGGCTAAATCAAGCTCTTCAGTGGAGGGAGTCGGGGGAGATATGGGATGATGTGTTGTTTACAGACGAAACAACAGTAGCTCTGGAGCACTATGCCCGACAGAGTTTCCACAAAAAGGGACATTTTGCTTCCAAACCACGGCCTAAACATCCTTTGAAGGTCCATGTCTGGGGAATGATTTCGAGATATGGAGCAGGGCCTATTGTAATTTTTAAGGGAATTATGGACAGACAGTTTTTCGAAAATTCCATCATTAAAGCAGCTGCAGGGCCAAATATTTTGGATCGCATCATCGCTTCTTCCAGGATAACGATCCAAAGCACACTGCTGCTGCATCCTGCATTGCAGCAGAGGGAATCAACTGCGTGAAGACTCCACCAGAGTCACCGGATTTGAACCCTATCGAGCTTGTCTGGCACTCCATGAAAGACTTCATCCGAAAGGAGGCAAAGCCGGGCACAAAAGAAGAGCTCATTCGTGCCATTGAGGTATTTTGGGAGACAAAAGTTACTCAAGACTTCTGCAGTACATTAATCACCGGACTTCATAATGTACTGAGAATGATAGTGAAAAACAATGGGGGGCACAGTGGAAAATGAACAATCTTCAAATCCCCACCAGCGCACAAAGTGTACACTATAGCCATGTTTTTACACAGTTAATAAAGAGTACTGAAATACATCAAACATGTATGTCCTGGTTTGTTCTATTGTAAACATGTCTCATTAAAGATGCACTGTATAAAGACATGGTAACATCTGGCATAATATCTGAAACAAATATCTGTCCATACGGATCAGTATTTCTTTAGTCATTTAACCAGCATAACGTTCCTCCATCAAAGATCTGATGGGGCATTAATCACTTATCACAACTGTGAATACATGCGGCAGCAGAGACAGATTAAATCCCCATAAACATTCACACTTGAAAACAATACTAACAGAACTAAACAAGTCCAGAGGGTTAGTGCCTGTTATTAGGACAGGGATCACCTACAGTATACTACTGTGTTTTTCACTGCTTAAATATTTTTGCCATAGTTTCATTTGGTTTTATGCGATTTCATGTGTGTGTGTGCAAGAAAAAGTAAGAGAGAGAGCGCGTGTGCGAGAGAGGGCTTATATTGTGATTTGTCCACGATTAAAGACTGGCTTACTACTAAAAATAAAAAAAACATTTTAATGTAACCCACGGGTCTCAATCACAAAATCAGCCAACGCTGTAAACAGATGACACAACAAACTATATACTCTGAAACCTTCATTTGAACATTTCAAAATATAAACAAAAACATTAATATAAAAAAAAATAAACTATTATTGTTAAAGTCAGTCCGTGGCTGTTCAGGATCAAGTTTACGAGGCTTCGTTTAACGTTGAAGCACTAACGGCTAAAGAGCCACCGGTGTGTGTGTGTGTGTGTGTGTGCGCTCCGGCATTCGTCAGGTTTGTCTAAGCTGGCTTTAACACAAACACATTAGTCAGTAATAAGAAGAAGTCAGTACATTCTCCGTTGAGATTTCTCACATTCCACTCCTCCTAAGTTTGTCTTTTAATAAAGTTATAGGAAATCTAAGAAAAATATTTGGGTCACTTAAGCACGGACGCAAATGATCAAGATTTTAATTGTTGTCATTTTCTCAAACATGATTTTTCAACTTGGCGTTTATAAAGATTCAGACAGACTGGATTTAAGAATGCACTCCTAGTAACCTAAAAAACACACACACCACACACACACACACCGAAGAGCAAAGCGGAGATGCGCATTCACACCTCATACCGTCTTTTTGTCTTGTAAATGACAATCCCCAGCAGCACAAACACTCTTTGTCTGTACTGTACACGGTTGCTGTTTGTTAGGGCACTTGGTTATACAGAGTACTTTAATGTATAAAACACTTACATCCTGTTTTTTTATTTTAAATATAGCTTACTACCTTATTCAGCAAAATTAACAATGTTATTTGTGTTATTTATTAACGTGTGGTGTCCTTTTAATTAAGGACAAAAACAGACCCTGCGCTTGTGTTTAGGACTGATTCTGAACATGAAAGACTTGGTCTAAAGAACCCCTCCCCCCCGCCAAACACACACACACACAGACAGACAGAACAATTAGCACCATGTAAGTCAGTATTCTCCACTGAGGTTTCTCACCTTCACATGGAGTCCTTAAAACCCAAAAAATCATTTATACTGAGAAAAATGATTATGGGTCAAAACAGTAATTTGTACAAAACATGTGAATACTTTTATTTTTGCTTAAAGGTCATTAAAATGCCAGAATAACACCAGCTGCTTATCAGTCTCTATCTGGTTCTTTTTTAGTAAAATATTAAATATAAAAACTAAAGATGGAACAGTTTAATTCTTTATTTCCCCCGAAGTATCAGACGTTTTGCAATTCTATGTTCAGAATATAGACATGACCAAACATCATTTTAAATCTGTTACACTGTGACGTCATCCCTCCTACAGCTCCCTCAACAGCTTGTTCAAGCTCCTTCAGTAGCTCCAAAAGGCCAACCGTCATCCGTCTGATCCCCCAATCCTCCACAGCTCTGCTTAAAGACAACAGGAGAATTTAGTGAAGACAAAGATAAATAAACTTTACAGAATATCTAGTAAACCTACACCACATAGTGTGTAAAATACTGTTTTGGGGAATTCTGGAATGTAAATAAACTGCCTGTGCTAATGTTAACCAGTGAACTTTGTTAGTGTTAACCCCAGTCTGTCTGTATTATCGTGTGCATTAAATTAACCGAGAATTTACTTAATGCGCCTTTATACCAATAAGTTAAGCGATATAACACTCGTATATTAGCATGAGTTCATCTCTGAAGCCAAACTATAACTTCCTGAGTACTGAAGCCCCCCTACCCCCCCCACACCTCCCCACACCCCTTAACTGATAAACACTTCAGAGTTTTATCCAGCTCGGTAACTAAGTGCTCGCGCTACCGCGCAAAGTCACAGCCAAATTGAGAAAATAAAAACCCAGTTATGAGCGTTTAGCTCGCGAGCTCCTGTACATCTATCCTCAGCTTGTGTCCTTCATGAACTGCATCACATAATATTTACAGAAATAACCTGCAGATTAACTCTTACCCAAAGAATAAATAAATGCTGAATTTATTCAGACAACACGAGGTCAGAATTTGAAGGCATGTTCACAAACACTCTTCATCCGGTAGTGCAGCTTTTGTAATAGGGACAATAATAGTATTTTCGAAGCTTTATTGTCTTTTTTTAGTTAAAGAGGAGTGACATTGTGAGTTTGTGACACTGACAGTAAGCTGTAATGTTAACTCCAGACTTGGTAAACAGATCATTAACTTATCTAAAGTTACATCTGACCGCTGCTGGTGCTGCCAGTGATTTTCAAAACGGCCAATAAAAAAACTAAACTAAAAAGTAAACTGTAAACTACCCCAAACAAATTTTATAAAATAAAACACCACTTACCGCGAATAGTCCATTAATCCGCCATCTTTATCTCTGTAGTGCAGTTTGGCAGCGTCAGTTCAGCGGGTCGGGATGTTAAAATCACGTGATTGCAACTAAATTGCTGGCTTGTGTGTTAACGTGTTCTTGAGAACGAAGCGCCATCTAGTGGTGGAACCAGGTAAATGAATAAATAGGGCTTGAATGGGCCTGTTTACTGTGAAATCTTGACACGCCTTTCTGGAAAGAAAAGGAGGGGGGATCACGGCGTGCATAGTGCAGCCATACGCCATTCGTACGCCATTCACACGGCCGCGGCTATTTGGCGTGGCTCCATCTGTAAGTGAGGAACTGTGGTATTGTATGAGGAAGACTGGAGTGGCAGAGAAGCATGTTAAAGTGGTACAGGACATTTATGAGATCTGTAAGACAGTGGTGAGATGTGCTGAAAAAAAGAAAGCAGAGGAATGAAGGTTAGCTGCAGCAAGACAGAAGACATGTGTGTTAGTGGAATGGCGAGACTACAGGGAGCAGAGGTAAAGAAGGTGCAGGACTTTAAGTACTTAGGGGCAAGGGTCCAGAGCAATGGAGAGTGTGGAAATGAGGTGAAGAGGCGGGTACAGGCAGGTTGGAACAGGTAGAGAAAAGTGTCAGGTGTGTTATGCGATAGAGTATTAATGAGAATGAAGGGATAGGTGTACAAGACAATGATGAGACCAGCGATGCTCTACGGCTTAAAGACAGTGGCGCTGAAGAAAAGACAGGAGGCAGAGTTGGAGGTAGCAGAGCTAAAGATGTTGAGGTTCTCTTTGGGAGTGACAAGGATGGATAGGATCGAGAATAGGTTCATCAGAGGGACAACCCATGTTAGATGTTTTGGAGATAAAGTCAGAGAAGCCAGATTGAGGTGGTTTGAACATGTTCAGAGGAGAAATTGTGAATATATCAGTAGAAGGATGCTGAGGTTGGAACTGCCAGATAACAAAGAAGATTTATAAATTAGTTAGAGAGGACATGAAGTTAGTTGGTGTAAGAGAAGATGATGCAGAGGATAATCAGGTTAGATGGAGGCAGATACTTTGCTGTAGTGACCCCCGAAAGGGAATAGCCAAAAGTCAAAGAAGATACACAAAACCATAAAAATTAGTAATAATAATAAAAAAAAAAAATAAAAAAAAAAAGACAGTTCACACAGCATGGTGGCGAAGTGGTTAGCATTGTGGTCTTGTACCTCTAGAGTTGAGCATTTGATTTTTGCCTTGAATCTGTGTGTAAGGAGTTCTCACCATGCTTTGTGGGTTTTAATGAAATGTGTTTTTCTCTCAACTGACCTTACTGACTTTATTATTAATTTTATTAGTAGTAGCAGTATTTTCAAAATAAATCCATTTATTTAATAAGAACTCAATATAA
Source organism: Clarias gariepinus (assembly GCF_024256425.1). Lineage (NCBI taxonomy): Eukaryota > Metazoa > Chordata > Actinopteri > Siluriformes > Clariidae > Clarias > Clarias gariepinus. The sequence goes on from NW_026521007.1 coordinate 192,965, forward strand.
ACAAAATAATTATAACAGTATAAATTCCAATAATGTATTTTTACGATATTATGAAGGGTCAAGTCAAACTAGGATATTGTGCAGAATTACAAAACTACTGTCATTGACATTTAAATAGTTTGTAGAAATTTTTATAAGGTTATGTCATGAACGGGGGTATATTCAATTCAATTTTATTTATATAGCGCTTTTAACAATGGTCATTGTCTCAAAGCAGCTTCACAAAGATGAAAGAAATTCATTAAAAAAAATTAAATAAAATATATTATATAGGCAGATGTTGCCTTGGGCGCAAAGAGCAGGCATAAACGCAGAGGGGTGTGGTAAGCAAAAAGAGTCTTTTAATCATATCCATAACGAAATATAAATAAGGAAACAAAAACTCAATAGTCAAAAGCATATGGTGAAACACTGGCTCTATGGCAAGACACAGGCTCTCATACCTGTTACACTAAACACAAGCCCTATGGCGAAACACAGGCTTAAGGACATATACAAAACACTACACCGGGAGCTGAAACGGAACAAGACAAGAGACACGGAGAGCCCAGAGACACGAAGAGACTGGGGAGCCCAGAGACACAAAGAAACTGGAGACATGAAGAAACTAGAGACATGAAGAGACACAAAGGGACTATGGCATAGCAATCAGCTAGGCATGGCAGTTAGCTAAACATGCTCATAGCTAAACATGCACCTAGGCAAACACACACTTAGCTAAACCTACCAACTAGCTTAACAGTCAGGGAAATAACAGGAGGACACAAACAATACTTACATGAACATTAAACACACACCACACTTCACATGACCGAGTCAGCTCCACAAACATAGACACACATTGAACATCTAGATATTGCCAACACTAGAGCCTCTTTATCGTAACAAAACAAAACTTAAATCAAAATACAAATTAAACCAAACTAAACAAAATACCCACATAAATGAGAGTAGTACAAACTAACAATGCTCGACCCAGTTTCCCAGACTAAACAGCTATTTATAGATGATCTAATTAGCTACCTTGGTTCAGGTGTGCACTCGCATCACCTGACCGAGGTGCCTTCTGGGAAACTGAGTCTGCAAACAAAAACTACAAAAAACAAAACAGTAACTTCTAGTGGTGGTCCCTTACAGGTTAAAGCTAAAAATAATCTGATGAGCTTTAATGTACATATCAGTGATTTTATTATTATTTCACGTAGTGATGGGAAGAATCATTTTAGTGACTTGGTTCTTTGAATCTCGTTCATCAAAGTGAACCAATCTTTTTTCGATTCATTTTGTTCATTTCGTTCTTTGATCAGAAATAAATTAAAATGTTGCGTTTTCAATAAAAATACCCCCAATACGTCTACATACACAAATTTTGGCTATAGTTCCAGTTATAAAAATATTACAATACAACTAAGGACATATAATAAACAGAATGAGTAGCTCACCATCACATCTTGCAGTTGGAGTCTGCAAACAAAAACTACAAAAAACAAAACAGTAACTTCTAGTGGTGGTCCCTTACAGGTTAAAGCTAAAAATAATCTGATCAGCTTTAATGTGATAGATTCTTCGTTCTTTTGAATCTATTGTCACGTGACAAAAGAACAAACGACTCGAGACTTGAAGACTCACTAGCAGAATCATTCAATTCTGTTTCCTGTGTACTGCACTGCATAGCGTCTATGGAAGTCACGTGACAACGTTTCCTGTATATAACATACGGAGGTTTTGCGATGCTTATCGCATGCGCGCCCAATAGAAAATGAACGAATCACTCTCCGAGACTACTCGTTCATCTGAGTCATGTTAAAGATTTGTTTAAAAAGAACCAATTGTTCATGAACGACCTGTGGGAGATAATTCTTCCACCTGTTGATGTTGATGTTAGTTTAAAATATCAATCAGTTAACAAGTTATTAACAAAGAGAATTAAAGAAGAATTAAAGAAGTTTACGCCACGCAGAGCTGGATGAAGTAAGTCAGGCTTTTATTGCAGCAATAAGAACCCAGGTGAGCCGGATTAGCAATGCTTTAGATCAGATCACAAGCAATGCCAAAATCAGACTACCTTCTCAGTCAGAATCACGCTCCTTTTATACAGTTTCTGAGAGGGGGGATCTCCAGTCTCCTCCCCTGTACCTTCACCTCGTTTGACCGCATCAGAATTTTTATTCCATTATAATCCAGTTTATGTCAATTAATATTTCCATTATAATTACATTTCGTTATTTTTGACTCCTCCCTGCGCTTATCTGACTCCTCCCTGCGCTTATCTGACTCCTCCTACGTTTATTAATTTCCCATTATAAATCTTTTTCTTTAATATTTATTTTCTATTATCTTTTCACTTTTCGTATCTTTTTTTATAAAAAATATAGGGTGGCGCTTGTTGTCAAGGCTTTTTCCTCGTTTTTCTTTGGTTTGTTCTTCATTTTTCAAGAGACCAGCCATGGGTAAGCATCTCCTTTGCACTATTTTAATTATTTGCCTTATTTTACCTATTTCAATGTTTCTCATGTATTTTGTTCTATTTTATAGCTAACCGCGACTTCTCCATTGATGATTTTATCCCTTCGGATGATTCGGACAGCCAAGGCAGTCCAGATCGTGTTCCTTCTGAGGACTACAACCAGACTGAACCTGTTATGGATCAGGCCTCCGTGAGTCCTGTCCGAGCTGATTCTGAGTTGTCTGGCTCTTTGATGCATTATCTACGTGACAAAGGATTTACCTATGTTAAGAAAGGTGATTCCAAACCCGGTCTTTCTAAAAGACGCCGTTTGGATTTTGAGAGTCCTCACTGTTCTTTTCAGCCAGTAAGGCCAGAGTCTAGTACTCCGGCTCCATCTGTCAGAAAGCCTAGATGGTATGCAAGTATTGGTACCCAAACTGATTTTAAAGTGTCTGTTAGCACAGACTAACGAGACAGCTACTGTTGGTACTCAAACAGATTTTCCTCAAGCACCTGTTCCTCTGTTAAATCGTGGCATTTCTGCTTTTATTCCTCTCACTGACCTTCCTCTTGGTGTTGTTTTAGCTCAAAGAAGGTTTGATATTGTGGCGTGGGCGGGGTTTCGGGTAATAACCATCATGCTCTGCGGGAGGGACTGTTTATGTGTTCACCGTGTTGGGGAAAGGTGTTTGGTTTAGTGGCTTCAGCCAGGGTATGTGTGATAGGGTGTTCTTCTTTTAAGCCGTCTCATGTGTTCGTGTTGTGAGATTGTGTGCTTGAATAAAATACTCCCAGCCATTTGCATTGGGCAGCAAGATAAGCTCGCTTGTCTCTCCACCATCCTTTCAGGCGATAAAAACGCCACATTGGTGTCAGAAGTGGGATTATGGAGAGTCGCGAGTTGGAGCGCACCCCGGAGGAAATCCGGAGGATCCAAATGGGCCGCCGAGTAGCGGAGCAGCTGCGGAGAAAGAAAACCCTCCCTGATGGGGCTAGTGCGGGCAAAGAGCGGCGACCGGAGCGGAGCGGCGCGTTCCAGGTTCCGGTATTGGACCTCGGGGAGGAGTCCTCCAGTGACGTGGCGCCGACACCGGAGCAAGCTACAGCTCCGTGCCCCGTCCACCAGCGAAGCGACCTACAGCTGCGCCTGCCGGCCTACAACGGCGCCGGCGATCCCCACGCGTTCATCGCCCAGGTAGAGCTAGCCGCCAAATTCGCGGGCTGGTCCCCGGCAGAAACAGCCGTCCGGGTGGCCCTCTCGTTGGAGGGTGACGCGCTGCGGGCGTTGCAAGATCTCCGGGCTGATGAGCGGGACGACTGGTTAAAGCTGCAGCAGTCGCTCTGTTTCCGTTTCGGCGCAGGAGACCGTAACGAGGCCGCGGGCGAGGAGCTGGCAACCCGCGTGCGGAGCGCCTCTGAGCCACTAGGGGCGTTCGCCATGGACCTGCGATCTCTCGCGCGCCAGGGCTACCCGGATTTCGGACACGGCCAGCAGGAAGAGATAGCTCATCGCGCGTTTCTCCGGGGAATCCGGCCGTACCGGCTTCGCGAGCACCTCCGGTTAGCGGCACCGGCGTCGCTGTCCGAGGCGCTGCGCGAGGCTGAGCGCGCCGAGCCCATCTTGGGTGAACACCGCGGCGAGAGAGCCGAGCGATCTTCGGTGGCTCGCGGCCGCTGGGTAGGTGAACCTAGCCGGGGACAGGGCTACCCGTCGCGGCTAGGCCTCGACCCGGCCGGCGAGTTTCCGCGACAACGCCGAGGCCAAGGATACCGCTGCAACGTTCTCCGGCCAGAGGACAGCGTACCCCAGCAGCCGTTAAACTAGCTTCGGGGGGCGCCGAGGGGAAACCGCCTCCCACAGCCATCTTTGTTCCCCCAACTGCCGGATTTAACTTCCGGTCGGGACGTGTCGGAAATCGCGCGGGGGTCTACGTGGACTGCGGCCTGGACAACGTTTCGCTGCGGGCGCTCGTGGACACCGGCTCTACAGTTACACTGCTGCGCGGGGGATTGTTGAAGCGCGGAGAGCGCGGTCGTGTGCTGCCGGACCCGGCCGTGAACATTCGCACCATGTCGGGAAGTTATTTGAGGATACGGGCCTGTCGCACAGTGCGAATACAAGTAGGTGCAATCATTCTTTTTCACCCATTCTTTGTGAAAAAAAATTAGACATTTTGGAAAGGTGGGGTGCGGTACTGAATCTCGCAGACGGGACTCTGCGTGGTAGTTTCGGTTTAGCTAGGTTGCTAGTGCCCAAAGCGCGGCCGGACGAGTTAGTAGCACGCACCAGCGGGGCGGAACTTCCGGTGGATGCGCCATGTAAACATCCGGTAGCTGTCCGAGCGAGAATAATGGCCGAGCTGATGCGGCGTAGCAGTGTAGGGCTAAATCAGACGCAGACCGACGCCGTGAAGTCCCTTTTGCACGAGTTCGCAGATATTTTCGCAGTGGATGAGCGCAAGTGCACGCATACCGATTTGGTGCAGCACCATATCGATACGGGTAACGCCGCTCCTGTTCGGTTACATCCGAGACGCCTCCCGTTAGCTAAACGAGCTATAGCCGAGCAGCAGCTGCGTGAGATGGCCGACTCGGGCGTTATAGAGCCAGCATCCGGACCGTGGTCTTCACCCGTTGTACTGGTGCGTAAAAAGGACGAATCGTGGCGGTTTTGTGTGGACTACCGGCGGTTAAACGAGGTGACGCGCAAGGATTCTTATCCATTACCGCGAATAGATGATGCGCTGGAACACGTTGCGGGCTCGGCGTGGTTTAGCTCGTTGGATCTGCGTAGCGGGTATTGGCAAGTAGAGCTCGCCCCGGAAGCATGACCCAAAACCGCGTTTTCGATCGGACAAGGTCTATGGCAATTTCGGCGCATGCCGTTCGGCCTCTGCAACGCTCCCGCTACGTTCGAACGGTTGATGGAGAGAGTATTGGCAGAGATCCCTCGCAACCGTTGTGTCGTCTACTTAGACGATTTCTTGGTGCACGGCAAGGATTTTGTGGTCGCGCTAGCCAACCTACGGGAGGTGTTTCTAGCTATCCGGCGGGCGAATTTGCGGCTCAATCCCAAAAAGTGCCAGTTGTTGCGGCAAGAAACTGTCTTTCTGGGACACGTCATTAGCGCTCAAGGGATTGCCACCGATCCAGCCAAAATTGCCGCGGTACAGAATTGGCCTGAGCCGTCAAATGTGTCGCAGCTGCGCACCTTTCTCGGGTTAGCGTCGTACTATCGCCGGTTCGTGAGGGATTTTGCTACGATCGCCAGCCCGCTGCACGCGCTCACGAGAAAGAACCAGCCGTTTCGCTGGGACAGGGAGCACGCGCGTGCGTTCACACGGTTACGGGAAGCTCTGGTTACATCGCCCGTTCTCGAATATCCTGATATAGCTCGTACGTTTATTCTCGACACGGACGCAAGCGATGTAGGGCTGGGGGCCGTCCTGTCTCAGGTTGCCGGGGGCAAAGAGCGTGTTGTCGCGTACTTCAGCCGCGCGTTGTCTGGGCCGGAAAAGAATTACTGCGTCACGCGGCGCGAGCTGCTTGCGGTCGTTGCGGCCCTTAAGCATTTTAGGCCGTATTTATACGGGCAATCCTTCTTGCTGCGGACCGACCACGCTTCGCTGGTGTGGCTGCTCAGTTTTAAAGAGCCCGAGGGGCAGTTAGCGCGTTGGCTCGAACGGTTGCAGGACTATCATTTTACCGTTCAGCACCGAGCGGGAAAATTGCACGCTAACGCCGACGCGTTATCCCGCCGGCCGTGCAGCAAGGAGCGTTGTCGACACTGCGAGCGGGTTGAAGAGCGTGTGGGTGGTCACGACATCGAACACACCCCGACCCCCGTGAATCAGAACATTCTCCCTGCGCAGTCTTCCGAAGCCCCCGTCGGTAATCGGCCGTCCGAGCCGGCGTGCAGCCGAGTCACTGCGGCACCTACACCATCGCCGGTGGTCGTTTCGCCTGTGCCACAGATGGACTGCGATCAGCTAATGGTCGAGCAGGAGAAGGACCCGGCATTGCAGCGGGTATTAAGTTGGGTTAACGCGGGCCAGAGACCGGATTATGCCGCAATCGCCCACCTGGGACCCGAAGAAAAAGCTCTCCACTCGCAGTTTCACCGACTAGCGTTGCGGGGGGGTTTACTCTACCGCCAGTGGGAACGGCCGTGTGGCGCTGGCGAATCTTTTCAGCTGCTGGTGCCGCGGACTTTGCGGGCATGTGTGCTGGGGATGGTTCATGGGCACGCGGGTTCGGGACACTTTGGGGTAACTAAGACACTGCGGCGGTTGCGTGCTCGGTTCTACTGGCCGGGTTGTCATACTGACAGCGAACTTTTTGTTCACAGATGCGATGTCTGCACGGCAAAGAAGGGCCCTACCCAGCGCTCGCGAGCACCCTTGCAAGACTTTCGGGTGGGGGCGCCCATGGAACGTATGGGCGTGGACATTCTGGGGCCGTTTCCCATCTCTGATCGCGGGAATCGTTATGTGCTGGTGGCCATGGATTACTTCACCAAGTGGCCGGAGGCGTTCGCTGTTCCGGATCAGAGCGCTTCCACCACGGCTCGAGTGCTGGTGGATGAGGTGTTCAGCCGATTCGGCTCCCCGGAGCAGTTGCACAGTGATCAGGGGCGTAACTTCGAGGCGGAGGTGTTTGTGGCGGTGTGCGAGCGCCTCGGGGTGAAAAAGACCCGCACCACGCCCCTGCATCCACAAAGTGACGGCCTCGTGGAGCGGTTCAACCGAACACTCACCACCCAACTCGCCGTGCTTACCAGCAACCGGCAAAAAGATTGGGACGAGCATTTGCCTCTCGTGCTTTGGGCGTATCGCACAGCGGTGCAGGAGTCCTCGCAACTGACGCCAGCTGCGTTAATGTTCGGTCGCGAGTTGCGCACGCCTGTGGATCTGGTGTTCGGGCCCCCGCCTCAAGTGGATTTACCCACGAAACCAGGTTTGGACTATTTTTATTCATTGAAAGACAAACTGTTTCGTGTCCACGAATTGGCGCGTAGACAGTTGGCGGACGCCGGGGTTAAGCAGCGCCGCGTGTACGATACTCACAGCCGGGGGCGCGACTTTGCTACTGGGGAGCAGGTTTGGGTGTATTCCCCCGGAAGGAAAAGGGGGCTCTCACCTAAGCTTATGTCGCACTGGGTGGGCCCCTGCACGGTCGTCCCACAGCTCTCTGATGTGGTCTACCGGGTGCGGTTGACGGGAGATCGCGATTGGTCGTGCTCCACCGGGACCGGCTCGCTCCCTACCAGCCCCACGTCAGCAAAACATCGAGCTCTGTGGAGGCCGGTCCGCCTCAGGAAGAGGGCTGTGCCCCGCCTTCCCCCGCAAAAAGACTCCGGCGTTCACAACGCCAGCGCCGCCCACCGTCACGCCTGCTAGACTGAGTTCGCCATGGTGACCGGGGACGGTCACAGCTCGGGTGGGGGCAATGTGGCGTGGGCGGTGTTTCGGGTAATAACCATCATGCTCTGCGGGAGGGACTGTTTATGTGTTCACTGTGTTGGGGAAAGGTGTTTGGTTTAGTGGCTTCAGCCAGGGTATGTGTGATAGGGTGTTCTTCTTTTAAGCCGTCTCATGTGTTCGTGTTGTGAGATTGTGTGCTTGAATAAAATACTCCCAGCCATTTGCATTGGGCAGCAAGATAAGCTAGCTTGTCTCTCCACCATCCTTTCAGGCGATAAAAACGCCACAATATGTAACTTTATTTTTGTTGATGCTTCACCCTAGCCCCTTATGTTTTTGTATTAAACGTTGGGCTTTTATACTCTGTATTTTATATTATTACCATGTAGATACACATTTTTATCCTGTATCTACTCTTATTAAACTGTATTATTCCAAAGACTGGCTCTGTGTCTCTGATTTTTCCCTGCTCTTTGTTTGTTCGTACCAGCCTGTGTCCGTGGTGCCTTGCACATATGTTTTAGGGAAATTCCTGCTCCTTTTAAGTTTGGTTTCGAGGACATAATTTATTACATAGGTTACTGTGCCCTTCACTAGCTTCTCTCATTGTTCTGTTTTTTCTATGACCTGGTCTTTGCGGTTTTTCTATGTTTTCTCTCATTACTTTGGTTTCTGTTTATCTGCATGGGCAATTTTTAGGTATTTCCCAAGCTCCTGGTACCACTGTTTCTGACTTGCTCCTGTCCTGTCTTTCTGTTATACTTACAGGCCTTCTATATTTCTGCCTGCACAAATATGTATTAATTAAAACATGCTTACATGAATATAAGTTGATTAAGACATGCATACGTATTTGATTAAAATATGCTTACAGACCCATCACTAATTTCAGGTTGAAGCCCACATACGTGTCTGTATGTCTTTCTGTAAAGCAGAAAGTAGCAATGAAAAAGAACTTTATTAATCCCAGAGGGAAATGATTTTGTCTTGGTTATAGTTACAGTTGCTTTGATTCATTTACCAGGGAATTAGAATTTAGACAGAAAAAAATAAAATTAAAGAAAAAAAATAAAGAAAAATAACAATAAATAGAAGTAAAAATAGAATTAAATATAGCACACATTAAGTTACATATTGCACTTGAAATGTAGTGTAAATGAAAAGAAATATTGCACAAATGTATTGGTAATCAGATATTGCACTTGGACCTTATCTTGAGTTGTGAGAACAGTAGTGTCATAAAGTATTATTGAACAGTAACTACTGGCAGTTCCTATCCCGTAGTGAAAATGTTACAGAGAAATTTATATCATTGTATGGCCATTGGGAGAAAAGATCTTATGTGGCGGTCTGTAGAACACCTAGTCATAATCAGTCCCTGGCTGAAATTGTTCCTAAGGTCAGAAAGAACTCTGTATAGCGGATGAAAACAATTGTTCAAGATTGTGTGTATTTTCAAAATCCTCCACCTTGCCACGACATCAACAGAGTCCAGATCTAAGCCCAGGACAGATCCGTCCCTTTTAATGATTCTGTCCAGTCTGTTTCTGTCTGCCACTTTCATGTTACAGCCCCAACAGACCACAGCATAGAAAACGACACTCACCACAACAGATGGACAGATATAAGAGTCACAGGGGTTCCACTTTTCCTAAAATCGACCACCAGCTCCTTCGTTTTCTTGATGTTGAGTTGTAGGTGGTTACGCTCACACTAGAAAACAAAGTCATCCACCACAGACTGGTATTCGGAGAGGTCACCGTCCTTATTACATCCCACAACCACAGAGTCGTCAGAGAACTTCTGTACAGATGGCAGGATTCTGAATTACAGTGGAACCTCGGATTACGAGCATAATTCGTTCCGGAAGTGGGCTCGTATTCCAAAACACTCGTAAACCAAATTTAATTTTCCCATATAAAATAATGGAATCTTAAATTATTCGTTCTACAGCCCAAAAAAATAAATACATAAAAATAATTCACACAAAATATACAGTAAAAATAAAACATGATGTGGTGTGGGTGGGGTTTGAGAGACAACCATCATGCTTTGCGGGAGGGGTTATGATGTGTTCACCGTGTTGGGGAAAGGTGTTTGGGGTAGTGGCTCCGGCCAGGTTGTGTGTGTGTGTTAGATGTCTGTTTTAGTGACTGTGGAATGTGCTGTTTTGTGTTGGTGCTCAATAAAGTACTCCCAGCCATTTGCATTGGGCAGCCAGGAAGCTCACTCGTCTCTCCACCATTCTTTACGGCGATAAAAACGCTACATTTGGTGTCAGAAGTGGGATGGAGAGTAACGGGTTAGAGCGCACCCCGGAGCAAGCTACAGCTCCGTGCGCCGTCAACCGGCGAGTCGACCTGCAGCTGTACCTGCCGTCCTACAACGGCGCTGTCGAGCCCCACGCATTCATTGCCCAGGTGGAGCTAGCCGCTGACTTCGCGGGCTGGTCCGCGGCGAAAACAGCCGTCCGGGTGGCCCTCTCGCTGGAGGGTGAAGCACTCCGCGCGTTGGAAGACCTCCGGCCGGATAAGCGGAAGGACTGGGCGAAGTTGCGGGAGTCGCTCCACTTCCGGTTCGGCGCGAATGACCGTAACGAGGCCGCGTGCGAGGAGCTGGCAACCCGCGTGCGGAGCGCCTCCAAGCCACTAGGGGCGATTGTCATGGACCTGAGATCTCTCGCACGCCGGGGCTACCCGGAATTCGGGCCCGTCCAGCAGGAAGAGCTAGCACGGCGTGCGTTCCTGCGGGGAATTCGGCCGTCGCGGCTTCGCGAGCACATCCGGTTGGCGGCACCGGCTTCCCTGTTTGAGGCGCTGCGTGAAGCCGAGCGCGCAGAGCCCATCATGGCAGACCACCACGGTGAAAGAGCCGAGCGTTTTCCCGTGGCTCGGGGCCGCTCGGTAGGTGAACCTAGCCGGGGACAGGGCTACCCGTCGCAGCTAGGCCTCGACTCAGCCTCCGAGATTCCGCGACCATGCCGAGGCCAGGGACTGACGGACTACCGCTGCAACGTTCTCAGGCCTGAGGACAACGTACCCCAGCAGCTGTTAAAACTAGCCGAGGAGAAGCCGCCTCCTACAGCCGTCTTTGTTTCCCCAACTGCCGGGTTCAACTTCCGGTCAGGACGCGTAGGAAATCACGCGGGTGTCTACGTGAACTGTCGTCTGGACAACGTTTCGCTACGGGCGCTCGTGGACACTGGCTCTCGTGGACACTGGCTCTCGCGGGCGCTCGTGGACACTGGCTCTACGTGTGTGTGTGTTAGATGTCTGTTTTAGTGACTGTGGAATGTGCTGTTTTGTGTTGGTGCTCAATAAAGTACTCCCAGCCATTTGCATTGGGCAGCCAGGAAGCTCACTCGTCTCTCCACCATTCTTTACGGCGATAAAAACGCTGGGGAGTATTAGAACAAGGCGAGTGCGGTTGTATGCTGCCAGACCCGGCTTTGAGCATTCGCACCGTATCGGGGAGTTATTTGAAGATACAGGCCTGTCGCACAGTGCTAATACAAGTAGGTGCAATCATTCTTTCCCATCCATTCTTTGTGGCAGACATCGAGGATGATTGTATCTTGGGTTTAGACATTTTGGAAAGGTGGGGTGCAGTACTGAATCTCGTGGACGGAACTCTGCGTGGTAACTTCGGGTTAGCCAGGTTGCTAGTGCCCAAAGCGCAGCCGGACGTGTTAGAAGCACGCACCAGGGGGGTGGAACTTCCGGTGGACGAGCCATGTAAACATCCGGTAGCCGACCGAGCGAGGATAATGACCGAGCTAATGCAGCGTAGCAGTGTAGGGCTTAGTCAGACACAGACCGACACCGTGAAGTCCCTTTTGCACGAGTTCGCGGATATTTTCGCGGTAGATGAGCGCGAGTGCACACATACCAATCTGGTGCAGCACACGATCGATACGGGTAACGCAGCGCCTGTTCGGCTACATCCGAGACGCCTCCCATTAGCTAAACGAGCTATCGCCGAGCAGAAGCTGCGCGAGATGGCCGACTCTGGCGTCATAGAGCCAGCGTCCGGACCGTGGTCTTCACCCGTTGTGCTCGTGCGTAAAAAGGAAGAATCGTGGCGGTTTTGTGTGGACTACCGGCGGTTAAACAAGGTGACGCGTAAAGATTCTTATTCGTTACCGCGGATAGATGATGCGCTGGAACACGTTGTGGGCTCGGCGTGGTTTAGCTCGTTGGATTTGCGTAGCGGGTATTGGCAAGTAAAACTCGCCCCGGAAGCACCACCAAAAACCGCGTTCTCGATCGGGCAAGGGCCATGGCAATTTCGGCGCATGCCGTTCGGCCTCTGTAACGCTCCAGCGACGTTCGAACGGTTGATGGAGAAAGTGTTGACAGATATTCCTCGCAACCGTTGTGTCGTTTACCTGGACGATTTATTGGTGCACGGCAAGGAGTTTGAGGTCGCGCTAGCTAACTTACGTGAAGTATTTTTGGCTATCCGGCGGGTGAATTTGCGGCTCAACCCCAAAAAGTGCCAGCTGTTGCGGCGAGAGACGGGTTTTCTGGGACACGTAATTAGTGCTGGAGGTATTGCCACCGATCCAGCAAAAATTGCGGCGGTACAGAATTGGCCTGAACCGCTAAATGTGTCACAACTACGCACCTTCCTCGGGTTAGCCTCTTACTATCGCCGGTTTGTGAAGGATTTTGCCACGATCGCCAGTTCGCTGCACGGGCTCACAAGAAAGAATCAGCCGTTTCGCTGGGACAGGGTGCACGCGCGTGCTTTCACTCAGTTACGGGAAGCTTTGGTCACGTTGCCCGTTCTCGGATTCCCTGATACATCTCGTATGTTTATCCGCGACACGGACGCAAGTGATGTAGGGCTGGGGGCCGTCCTGTCTCAGGTTTCCGAGGGTAAAGAGCGTGCTATAGCTTACTTCAGCCGCGCGTTGTCAGGACCGGAGAGGAACTACTGCGTCACCCGGCGCGAGCTGCTAGCAGTCGTCGCGGCCCTTAAACATTTTAGGCCGTACTTATACGGGCAATCCTTCCTGCTGCGGACCGATCACGCTTCGCTGATGTGGCTGCTTAGTTTTAAAGAGCCCGAGGGGCAGTTAGCGCGATGGCTCGAGCAGTTGCAAGACTACAATTTTACCGTTCAGCACCGAGCGGGAAAACTGCATGCTAACGCCGATGCTTTATCCCGCCGGCCGCGCAGCAAAGAGCGTTGTCGGCGGGTTGAAGAGCGCGTGGGTGATCGCGACATCGAACACTCTCCGACCCCCGTGAAGCAGAATGTTCTCCCTGAATGGTGCCACAGATGGACTGTGATCAGCTAATTGCCGAGCAGGAGAAGGATCCGGCGCTGCAGGGGGTACTGGGGTGGGTTAACGCGGGCCAGAGACCGGATTACGCCGCGGATGCTCACCTGGGGTCCGAGGAAAAAGCTCTCCACTCGCAGTTCAACCGACTAGTGTTGCGGGGAGGTTTACTCTACCGCCACTGGGAACGGCTGTGCGGCGCTGGCGAATCTTTTCAGCTGCTGGTGCCGCGGAATCTGCGGTCACGAGTGTTGGGAATGGTACACGGGCATGCGGGTGCAGGACACTTCGGAGTCACTAAAACGCTGCGGCGGTTGCGCGCTCGCTTCTACTGGCCGGGCTGCCACACAGATAGTGAACTCTTTGTGCACAGATGAGACGTCTGCACGACAAAGAAGGGACCTACCCAGCGTTCGCAGGCACCCCTGCAAGACTTTCGGGTGGGGGCACCTATGGAGCGTATGGGCGTGGACATTCTTGGGCTGTTTCCTATCTCCGATCGCGGGAACCGGTATGTGCTGGTGGCCATGGATTATTTCACCAAGTGGCCGGAGGCGTTTGCTGTCCCTGACCAGAGCGCTTCCACCACGGCTCGAGTGCTGGTGGATGAGGTGTTCTGCCGATTCGGCGCCCCGGAGCAGTTGCACAGCGATCAGGGGCGTAACTTCGAGGCGGAGGTGTTTGCGGCGGTGTGCGAGCGCCTCGGGGTGAAAAAGACCCGCACCACGCCCCTTCATCCGCAGAGTGACGGCCTCGTGGAACGCTTCAATCGAACGCTCACCACCCAACTCGCCGTGCTTACCAGCGACCGGCAAAAGGATTGGGACGAGCATTTGCCTCTCGTGCTTTGGGCTTATCACACAGCAGTGCAGGAGTCCTCACAGCTGACGCCAGCTGCGTTAATGTTCGGTTGCGAGTTGCGCACGCCCGTGGACCTTGTGTTCGGGTCCCCCCCACAAGTGGATTTACCCATGAAGCCGGGGTTGGATTATTTTTTTTTCACTGAAAGACAAACTGTTCCGTGTAGACGAGTTGGCACGTAGACACTTGGCGGACGCCGGTGTTAAGCAGCGCCGCGTGTATGACACTCACAGCCAGGGGCGAGACTTTGCTGCTGGGGAGCAGGTGTGGGTGTATGCCCCCGGACGGAAAAGGGGGCTCTCGCCTAAGCTCATGTCTCACTGGGTGGGCCCCTGCACGGTCATTGCCCAGCTCTCCGATGCAGTCTACCGGGTGCGGTTGATGGGGCGGTCGCGAGTGGTCGTGCTCCACCGAGACCGTCTCGCTCCCTATCGGCCCAACGCCAGTGAAACATAACATTGAACTCTGTGGAGGCCGGTCCGCCTCGGGAGGGGGGCTGCACCCCTCCTTCCCCCGCGGAAGGACTCCGGCGTTCAAACGCCAGCGCCGGCCACCGTCACGCCTCCTAGACTGAGTTCGCCATGGTGACCGGGGACGGTCACAGTTCGGGTGGGGGCAGTGTGGCGTGGGTGGGGTTTGAGAGACAACCATCATGCTTTGCGGGAGGGGTTATGATGTGTTCACCGTGTTGGGGAAAGGTGTTTGGGGTAGTGGCTCCGGCCAGGTTGTGTGTGTGTGTGTTAGATGTCTGTTTTAGTGACTGTGGAATGTGCTGTTTTGTGTTGGTGCTCAATGAAGTACTCCCAGCCATTTGCATTGGGCAGCCAGGAAGCTCACTCGTCTCTCCACCATTCTTTACAGCGATAAAAACGCTACAATATTAGCCTGGACTTTACCTTTAAAAAGACATAAAAATAAATCCAGACAGATAAGTGTTTCCGTTTGTGCACGCAGGCGCTGTGTGTTTGTTAGAAGTGGGCGTGAGTGCGCTAACGGAATCACTGCTGTAAAGTAAAACAACAACAAAAAACAAATTAATCAGCTCCTCACCTTTGAAAACAATCGCGCCAGAGAAAGGTTTTCCTCAATGTTTGTGCTTGTAGCCGAGAGAAGTGGAGCTGTAAAGCCGAAACTTATCGTCTCCCCTGCTGGGTCTTAGTGCCTGCAAAGTTTTTGAGTGTGTGCGCGCGTGTGTGCGTAAGGCAGAGAGTGTGTGTGTTTGTTTGGGAACCTGAGAGGGGGGCTATAAAAGCCTGTGTGTGTGTGTGTGTGTGTGTGTGCGCTCATTCACTTACACCAACACACACACACACACACACACACACACACACACACACTCTCTCTCGGCTTTACAGCCCCACTCCTATCGGCTACAAACACAAACACAGGGGAAAACTTTTCTCTGTTGCAGTTGTTTTCAAAGGTAAGGAGCTGATTAATTTGTTTTGTTGTTGTTGTTGTTGTTGTTTTACTTTACAGCAGTGATTCCGTTAGTATGCGTTCACGCGAGTGTGACTAGCGATGTTACTTGCTAATTTTTAAACAATTTTAAAAACGGTCTCTCCGTTAATGTGTGTCTGTGCACGCACATTACACACACGCACACACACACAGCGCATGTGTGTGTATTCACCCAGCAGGTGAGACGATTACCTAAAATTCCGAAGCGCAAGAGAGAGAAAAACCGTTGGCTCAGTTGTGATGACCTGACGCTCGGTGTCAACACAAAAAGCGCATGCGTGATACATGACACTCAGTGCTCGTAAACCACGTCAACGCTCGTTTTTAAGTCAAAATTGATTAAAAATCTTTGCTCGTCTTGCGGAACACTCGTAAACCGCGTTACTCATAATCCGAGGTTCCACTGTATATTTAAAGTCAGATGTATAGAGGGTAAAAAGAAATGAAGACAGAACTGTCCCTTGAGGAGCACCAGTGCTGCAGATCACTGTGTCAGAAACACAGTTTCGTAAACTGACATACTGGGGACGAGAGGTCAGGTAGTCCCCATGATCCAGGAGACCAAGGGAGTGTCAATTTGCATGATCCTTAGTTTCTTCCCCAGTACTGCCGGTCGAATGGAGTTGAAGGCACTGGAGAAGTCAAAGAACATAATCATAACACTGGTCCCAGGTTTGTCGAGGTGGGAGTAGGTTCGGTGGAGCAGGTGTATAATGGCGTCATCTACTCCCAGGAATGGCTGATAGGCAAACTGAAAAGGGTCAAGAGAGGACTCACCTGGGGACACAGTGTATCCAGTATAAATCCCCCAAAACCCTTCATAATATGTGATGTGGCCTGTAGTTGTTCTGGGCAGAGGGTTGTGGTATCTTGGGGACAGGAACAACGCAGGATGTTTTCCACAGGGCAGGGACTTTCTGTATAGATAGACTCAGGCTAAAGAGGTGCCGTAGGACCCCACATAGTTGAGGAGCACAGGATTTCAGGACTCTTGGGTTGATTTTGTCAATGTGGACCTGCAGCTTTTGTAGGGCAGAGCCTGCTCAGACTACGTTTTACCTGGTCATCGTAGATGTTGATTGATGGGAGTGCAGAAGAAGTAGTGGCTGTTTTCTGTGTGGGGGTGGATGGGGGAGCAGGGGAGCCTGTATTAAAGCTGAAGTTGAAGGTGGTGTGAGACAGAGGGACATCAAATCTGTTAAAGAAGGTGTTGAGATCGTTAGCACATTCCACATTACCCTCAATAGCTTGGCCACTCGTCTTGTAATGCTCCTCATGCCTCTCCACACCTCTCTCATGTTGTTTTTTTTGCGGAAAGACTCTTTCCCCTCTCAGATATTGACAGCCAACATTCTTTGAGCCTACTTTGCCACTTCCTAAAAGCCCTTATTGCTAGACCTAAAATCCCTTTTTTCTCATTTAAGGAAGCTTTAACTGCCGCGCAGTATTCAACACAGTGATTTTGCATCCTGCTAGCCAATGTCTAGTCACTGGAGAACAAGCTCAATGACCTCAGGGCCAGGATAAAGTTCCAGAGAGACATTCGGGACTGCAATCTCCTCTGCTTCACCGAGACATGGCTGAACCCAGCGGTGCCGGACCACGCCATCCAGCCGGACGAGTTCTTCTCGGTTCACCGCATGGACAGGACACGGGACTTGGAGAAGTCAAGGGGAGGCGGCGTGTGTTTAATGGTGAACAGCAGCTGGTGCAACAGTGCGAGCGTTGTTCCACTTACACGCTCCTGCACACCCAACCTGGAACTACTATCCATCATGTGTCATCCTTTTTATTTACCTTGGGAGTTTACATCGGTCATAATCAGCGCCGTTTACATTTTACCACAAGCGGACACGGACACTGCCTTATGCGAGCTGCATGAGGCGCTCACACAGCACCAGTCACAGCATCGGGACGCTGCGCTTATTGTGGCGGGGGACTTTAATAGTGCCAACCTCAAACGCGCAGCGCCAAAGGGGCGAAAGGACACTGGACCACTGTTACACGACAGTCAAGGACGGCTACAAGGCACAATCTCGTCTACCGTTTGGTAAATCCGACCATGCCGCCATCTTCCTCATGCCAAAATACAAACAAAGGCTGAAACAGGAAGTTCCGGTTCAGAGGGAGGTCGCGCGCTGGACGGACCAATCGGTGGTCGCGTTACAGAACGCACTTGATGACGCAGACTGGGACATGTTCTGAAACAGCTACGATGACGTTAGCGTGTTTACGGAAGTGGTTGTGGGATTCAACAAGAAACTAGTGGATGATACCGTGGAGAAAAAGACTATCAGGACGTTTCCCAACCAGAAGCCGTGGGTGGATAAAACCATCCCTGACGCTCTGAGATCTCGCACCACTGCCTACAACACGGGACTTGCGTCGGGAGACATGGAACCGTACAAGGCTGCGTCATATAACGTGCGGAAGGCGGTGAAAGAGTCAAAGCAGCACTACACATGGAAACTAGAGTCACAACTCCAACAGAGTGACTCTAAAAGCCTGTGGCAGGGACTAAGAACAATAACAGACTACAAAGCACCAACATCCGGTATGATGAACGCGGACGTGACTCTGGCAGACGAGCTGAACACTTTCTATGCTCACTTTAAGGCTGCAGCTAAAGACGCTAGCGATGCTAATGCTAGCGGCGCTAACGGCTGCAGACAGAAAGACACTGCCAGCACGGAAACGTGTTCATCATCTCCGAGCATGACATGAGGAGAGCCTACAAGAGAGTGAACACCAGGAAAGCAGCAGGACCAGACGGCATCTCAGTCGTATTCTCAGAGCCTGCGCAGACCAGCTAGCACCTGTGTTCACTTAGATATTCAACCTCTCTTTATCTCAGTCGGTGATCCCCACATGCTTCAAAGAGTCCATCATTGTTCCTGTCCCGAAGAAACCTTATCCTGCTTCTCTTAATTACTATTGCCCTGTAGCCCTCACCTCAGTAGTGATGATGTGCTTTGAATGCCTGGTCAGAGACTTCATCATTTCATCACTACCAGACACACTCGACCCACTACAGTTCGCATACCCCCCAAAACCGTTCCACAGACGATGCAATCTCACATCTCCTCCACACATCACTCACTCAACTGGACACTCGGAGGGGGAATTATGTAAAAATGCTCTTCATCGACTACAGCTCTGCATTTAATACCATAATTCCCTCCACACTCACCACCTAGCTGGAGCACCTGCGCAGTATTCAAAACAGTGATTTTGCACACATGCACACACAATGCAGTCCTTGAAGACAAAAAGACCTGAAGATGTTTCCGGTTTATGCCTATTTATAACCTCCAGGTGCACCTAATCAAATGACGTCACCTGACCGAGGTTATATAAGTCAAACTTTGGCGTTTGACACACATGCTTCAACAACCGGTCGCGCAAAGAGCGTTCCCAATAGCGTTTTCAAGCAGAGTGTTGCTTTTGAAAGGGAACTAAAATGCACCGCTCACCACTTTAATGTTATAGTTGGGATCTGGAATGGAAAAAATTGAGGTTTTCTTTATGTTTACATAAATTGCATTTTTTTTAACCACTCTCTCCTCTATACACAATTTTCTTTGGTATTTTTTATTAAATATTAAAATTTTATATTTTATTTAAAAAAAGAAAAAAAAAAGTGTGGGTGGGGTGGGGCTAAGAAACACGCATCTCAGTTTATTAATTCTCGTGCCTAGTTAAGGTTTAGTATTCAGTGCGCACCGTTTATACATCTGTTATGTTACAACCATATCATAACACTCAGAAAGACCTTTTATTTGGGTTAAAGTGACTGATGTGCCTAACTTTTTTCAGCAGAGCCTCTGTTTCACTATATAATCCATGACTTTTCATGAATATGTAAGACCCATTGACACCTCTTGACACGTATTGACTATCTCACACACACACACACACACACACACACACAAACACACACAGCAGACCAAACGTTCACAGCATGTCCCTCCCCCAAACAGTGCAGCAATGAGCATTTATTTACATCTGAACTGTGTCATTTACATAAATCACTGATAAATAGCTCATTATATCAATTTATTCATACAGATGTACCTGTTTTACATAGAAATTTACAGGCTTGTTACTGAATTATTTACTCTGACAGAGCCATAAGAACAGTGGCAGCTGGAACACCTAAAACTGATGCAGGATTATTTTTTATAATCTTAATAAAAATGCTTTTTTTAAACGTGGGCTATTGTTATTTATTACATGTTTGTTCATTTAATTTGGATGGGGATTAGGGCTCCATGATGTTGAGCCGTGATCCTCATCTTTATTCTAGTCAACGCTTAACTGCACGTATACATTTTTCCATAAGTAGACTAATGATTATGAATGCGTTGGGCAAAAACAACAAGGAGACTGACTCTGACCATTTTTATGAGTCATTAATAAATTAGTGATTTCTTTGGTTTTGGCTGTGATGAAGGTGATCATGTCATCTCTTTCATTATTTAAATTTTTTTTTAAAGCTTTTGCGTCAATGTGAGTGCACTAAAATAAAAGTGAAGTCTTATAAAGGGTATGTGGCTAATATAGTTTTATTATATCGTTATAAAATAAGAAACGCCTACAGTATATGTACTGTGATTGTAAATTCATTTAATGTTTAACTTGTATTTCATAAGGATTTGCCAGCGGTGGTACAGCGGAACGGGGGTCATTATTTATTATTAAAGAAAATTATGATAATCATAACAGCCAACTGCATTTCATTCTTATAATAATGCGAAACCACAAGCAGGGCTGAATGACATCGACATCTGCTGATGCAGTAGAACGTCCTAACAATTAAAATTTTATGGTCATTTATATCAGTTAATAAACCTACTACAAATTTAAAGAACACAAGATATAAGATAAAACAAAACCCTACACAAGAAGCTTTTCTAATTACACATGATAAAATCTAAAGGCTCACAGTGTTAATGTTTATTTCACTTAAATTTTATCCTAATAAGATTAAATTTAATTCGAATTCTACATTTGTACTGTAATTTTAGTACTGTATTTATGAATTTCTTTAACTACTATGTTTCACTTGATTTTATCCGCTACTCTGTGCAGCTGTAAAGGAGCTGCAGCTTATTAATCCTTGAGAGAATAAACTGATGCCCGAGGCGTCAGTCTATAGGTATATAGCGCCACTCAGCGGTAAAAAGCAAACGCACAAAGCCAAATTCTGTCGCCGAGACAGAATAAAACCAACATTCCGATTGAGTACGTACTGTATATTGTAGGGGCTCCACAGTATGCTGTTCTGAATGTGGGCCAGCACCACTCTCTCAAAACACTTCCTGATGATTGTAGTTAGTACTACTGGTCTATAGTCATTCAGACAGGTGGGCGGGTTGGTACATGGTTGTCCCCCCACATGTACATGGTTCTTATCAGTAACACTAGTCACTATTCATGTTCTCCACACATGTGGCAGGATCAGTGTATCTCTGCCTGCAATGTTAATCTGAACAATATCAATTCACACTATATATGAAATATAAATGTAATAATAAAAATAAAAGTAATAATTAAAAACAAGGAGATTCATGTAATATAAATGTTTATATCTCCCTGAGAGACATATTTTCATGAGGAACCGACGCTGCCCATTACTGACCTACGCCACAAAATTTTTCTTACCTCAATATGATTTATACTTCACATTAAACGGACATGATTTTATATCGACAGCTGGTGATGAATAGTAGGAATTTCATTTTGGTGATCATTTTGATTCTGCCTTAGTGGTCTATGCAACCAATGAGGAACTCACGGTTATAAAGATCAAAAAGACAACATCCTTTAAATGATTTGGTCCCTAAAATGCAACACAACTCTTTACCTTGTTTTAAGAGGCCACCACTTCACATCGCAATACTGGTGCCATACTGATGACACATTGTTCATATGTTTGTTTATAGATTCAGATAATTAAAACACTCTACTACTGTTGACATACCCGGCTAGGGACACAGCCTTTCTCCTGTTTCCTCCTCATTTCCCTCAGATCCATCACATTCCTCACAGCTAGGTCTTTATACAGTGCAAATATGCCCCTTCTGTCTTCATTTTGTTATATTTACATGGCTGTCTATATGTGTGTGTGTCTATGTACATATACATATATTGTAAAAGATTTGTAGCGTCGGGGCACTGACACAGAGACGGAAATGGCTTTTATTTTGTGCTCGAACCAGGTGAGGTTTATTTACAAGAGCCAGACAAAAAATACAAATAAATAGAAATGTATATTTTGGTCGGGGAAAGAACAAGCTGAATTTGGAGTAAGTAAATAAGTTCTAAGGAAATACAAAAGCAGATTCCAAATGTAAATGTTTTCTGGGAGTAAAGATCTACAGTATTATAGTGAGTAAATAATCTAATAATGTAAAATTTTATATGTAGCAATTGCTGTCAGCTATAAATCCTACAAAATCCTATAAACATTTAGTGGATCATAAATTTTTCCTTTAGAACAATTTCATAACTTATTTAGTGACATTAGATAGAAAACTGAGTGTCTGGTTTAGTAGTTTAATAACACACCTCAGAGACAAGAGGCAGAGCTCTGTTCGTCAGTTACACACCTCAGAAACGGGAGGTGGAGATTTGTTTATCAGCACTAACCTTATTTCAGTGGAGGTGAACACATCGTGTACAGCGTGAAGAGAGATGGAAATATTTCTGACTTTTATTCTTCTTTCATCCACACTCACACTCACAGCAGCTGGTATGTACACACTCATTGTCAGTGTTTAATAATCACATCCTTCTTATGTTCTTATGATTTTTTTTTAATTATTTTGAAATTTTGTCTTGTTTCCCGTAATGTCTTGTTTTGTTTATAAACAATGAACGTGTTTAATTTTAGTAGGATTCAGAAAACTGGACATAAGTCTGATCAGATTGTCCTTAGTTGTATTATGAGAAATTAGTTATAAAATCACTTCCGACATTCAGGTAATGATTACATGCCTGTTAGTATGTGTCCGTTGCACAAGTAGTATTCAATTCACTTTCATACAGTTTACTGGTGTAAAGTTTTTATGACAATAAAAACCTTGCAGGCAGTATTGAAAGAGCATTATATATAAAATGCAAATAGAAGTCATTTTAGAAGATTAAAATAAATCAAAACACACACATGCACACACAACATGCAATCACTTAGTGCAAAGGTTGATCAGGGCTGTGGGTGGGTGGATATTTGTGTGTGTGTGTGTGTGTGTGTGTGTGTGTGTGTGTGTGTGTGTGTGCGTGTGTGTGTGTGTCTGTCTGTCTGCTTGTCCATACAACGTCAACCCATCTTCATGGCCATGTCCTGTTTATACTTACAATGTAAATACACTGCCTGTATTTACCTTTGATTACGGCATGCAATGTAATAGCCAATTCATGAAAATGTTTTCTTATTCTCTGCCGTCACGACTGCTCCGACCACCTTTGCTTTTTTTGCTACAAGTTACTTTTTTAGCGTTTTAAAACCAGTCAAATTACCACCACTGAGTACATTGGAAATGATACAGACACTCTTGTTTCTATTGGTATACAATGTCCGCACAATTCGAAGTTTTTAACTCCGGATCCGAGCTGGCCGAGTGAGATCCTGAGGGAGAACAAAGGACGCGACGCAAAGCCTCGGCCCGAAAGGAAACGAGCCAGCGTCAGAAACAGGCTGAGAGCCTGTGCACACCGCACACCTCTGCCTAGCATCCTGCTAGCCAATGTCTAGTCACTGGAGAACAAGCTCAATGACCTCAGGGCCAGGATAAAGTTCCAGAGAGACATTCGGGACTGCAATCTCCTCTGCTTCACCGAGACATGGCTGAACCCAGCGGTGCCGGACCACGCCATCCAGCCGGACGAGTTCTTCTCGGTTCACCGCATGGACAGGACACGGGACTTGGAGAAGTCAAGGGGAGGCGGCGTGTGTTTAATGGTGAACAGCAGCTGGTGCAACAGTGCGAGCGTTGTTCCACTTACACGCTCCTGCACACCCAACCTGGAACTACTATCCATCATGTGTCATCCTTTTTATTTACCTTGGGAGTTTACATCGGTCATAATCAGCGCCGTTTACATTTCACCACAAGCGGACACGGACACTGCCTTATACGAGCTGCATGAGGCGCTCACACAGCACCAGTCACAGCATCGAGACGCTGCGCTTATTGTGGCGGGGGACTTTAATAGTGCCAACCTCAAACGCGCAGCGCCAAACTTTTATCAGCATATCACCTGCCCCACCAGGGGCGAAAGGACACTGGACCACTGTTACACGACAGTCAAGGACGGCTACAAGGCACAATCTCGTCTACCGTTTGGTAAATCCGACCATGCCGCCATCTTCCTCATGCCAAAATACAAACAAAGGCTGAAACAGGAAGTTCCGGTTCAGAGGGAGGTCGCGCGCTGGACGGACCAATCGGTGGTCGCGTTACAGAACGCACTTGATGACGCAGACTGGGACATGTTCTGAAACAGCTACGATGACGTTAGCGTGTTTACGGAAGTGGTTGTGGGATTCAACAAGAAACTAGCGGATGATACCGTGGAGAAAAAGACTATCAGGACGTTTCCCAACCAGAAGCCGTGGGTGGATAAAACCATCCCTGACGCTCTGAGATCTCGCACCACTGCCTACAACACGGAACTTGCGTCGGGGGACATGGAACCGTACAAGGCGGCGTCATATAACGTGCGGAAGGCGGTGAAAGAGTCAAAGCAGCACTACACATGGAAACTAGAGTCACAACTCCAACAGAGTGACTCTAAAAGCCTGTGGCAGGGACTAAGAACAATAACAGACTACAAAGCACCAACATCCGGTATGATGAACGCGGACGTGACTCTGGCAGACGAGCTGAACACTTTCTATGCTCACTTTAAGGCTGCAGCTAAAGCGCTAGCGATGCTAATGCTAGCGGCGCTAACGGCTGCAGACAGAAAGACACTGCCAGCACCGGAAACGTGTTCATCATCTCCGAGCATGACATGAGGAGAGCCTACAAGAGAGTGAACACCAGGAAAGCAGCAGGACCAGACGGCATCTCGGTCGTATTCTCAAGAGCCTGCGCAGACCAGCTAGCACCTGTGTTCACTTAGATATTCAACCTCTCTTTATCTCAGTCGGTGATCCCCACATGCTTCAAAGAGTCCATCATTGTTCCTGTCCCGAAGAAACCTTATCCTGCTTCACTTAATGACTATCGCCCTGTAGCCCTCACCTCAGTAGTGATGAAGTGCTTTGAATGCCTGGTCAGAGACTTCATCATTTCTTCACTACCAGACACACTCGACCCACTACAGTTCGCATACCCCCCAAAACCGTTCCACAGACGATGCAATCTCACATCTCCTCCACACATCACTCACTCAACTGGACACTCAGAGGGGGAATTATGTAAAAATGCTCTTCATCGACTACAGCTCTGCATTTAATACCATAATTCCCTCCACACTCACCACCAAGCTGGAGCACCTGGGACTCAGCTCATCTATGTGTCAGTGGATCTCCAACTTCCTGACTGGCAGACCACAGGCAATAAAGATGGGTGGACATGTCTCAGCCTCCATCACTCTCAGCACTGGAGCCCCCCAGGGGTGCGTTCTGAGCCCCCTGCTGTACTCTTTGTACACCTATGACTGCGTGGCCACTACCAACTCCACCGTCGCCATCAAGTTTGCTGACGACACTGTCGTGGTGGGCCTGATCACCAACAACGATGAGTCGGCCTACCTAGAGGAATGGTGCCAGAGGAACAACCTCCTCCTGAACGTCAGCAAGACAAAAGAGCTGATAGTGGACTTTAGTACAAAGCAGGAGAGGAACTACCAGACCCCAGTCATCAACAGGAGCCCAGTGGAGAGAGTGGACAGCTTTCGATACCTCGGTGTTCACATCACGCAGGACCTATCATGGTCCTGTCACATCAACACAGTGTTAAAAAAAGCCCGGCAGCGTCACTACCACCTAAGACACTTGAAAGACTTCAAACTGCCCTCCAAGGTGCTCAGGAATTTTTACTCCTGCACCATAGAGAGCATCCTGACGGGAAACATCACAACCTGGTTTGGAAACAGCAGGACAGACGAGCTCTACAGAGGGTTGTGCCATCAGCTGAGCGCATCATCCGCACCAAGCTCCCTGACCTGCATTCGATCTATAGCGAGTGGTGCTGGACCAAGGCCAGAAAGATAGTAAAGGACCTCAGCCATCCCAACAATGGACTGTTTTCTCTGTTGCGTTCTGGGAAGTGATTCCGCTCCCTGAAGGCCAACACAGAGAGACTGAGGAGGAGCTTCTTAACGCAGGCGATAAGGTCTCTCAACCACAACACAACACAGGACTAACTTTTTTAACATCCAACACTGACTTGGCATCCATGGCCACTTTGGACACATTCATGCACACTTGCACTACATATTTATATTTTCATCTAGGGACCACTGCACAAATCACTTTAAATAAGTCACTTTACGAAGTCACTTTTTATGCATATTAGCACACCCCAGCCATTTCAAAACTTCTAAATTTCTGTTTTAACAAACTTCTATTTCTATTTTCTTTTCTATATTTCTTTATCAGTTATATTGATATTTTGTTCTTATATTGATATTCTGTTTGTAAAGTATATTTTACTTTGTACAGTACATTTCACTAGTTAATCTTATTTTCTAATGTATTTATTTTATTACAGTATATCTTTTTTGTACAGCATATTTTACTAATTAATTTTATTCTTAACTTATTTCTTTTATTCATATTTATTTTCTTATGTATAAGCTTTTATTTTTTAAGGTCACTGGCAGTCGTGTAAGCATTTCACTGCATATCGTACTGTGTATGACTGTGTATGTGACAAATAAAATTTAAATTTGAATTTGATTTGATTTAAAATAGCTCTTGTCTGTTTGTAGTAATACACTTACTGGAAATACATTTACTGTCACTATTAAAATAGCTCTTGTCTGTTTGTAGTAAGTCTGTACTTTAACCAGATTGCTTGAAAGTCCAGAATGTGTGTGTATATTTACACTACTGCTCAAAAGTTTGGAATCACTTGCACTTGTTCTTGTTTAGTGTTTTTTTTTTCTGCATTCTACAACAATACTGGAGATTTCAAAACTATGAAATAACACAAATGGAATTGGGTAATTACGTAAAAACAACAGTCAGGTCTTATTTTAAGGCATGGAGGTCAGCCTTTCTGGAAAAGTTCTTACAAGAACAGTATTGTGTCAAGTGCATTTGTAAAACCCATCAAGCCCCATGATGAAACTCACTCTTAAGATCTTCCCAGGAGATCAAGACCAAAACTTACCTCTGCTGAAGAGAAGATGTTTATTTAGAGTTACCAGCCAATTTAGAAATCACCAATTAACAACCAGCACCTCAGATTAGAGCCGTTATGAAGAATTTACAGATCGTGAGTAGAAGACAACTGTTCAATTGCATATCATTTATTGATTATTGCATGATTTGGATACCCTCAGCATTGAAAAAAGAAATAAAAATCAGGAACAACCATAGATTTAGAAAGTGATCCCAAACTTTTGAGTTGTATGCTACGATGCTAAGCCCTAAGACACTAAGCCTGCTACCTGCTAGGTCTGGCAATCTTGCTCCCGGGATGCACCTAACCACTGCCGCATGCGCCCCTAAAGGCCTGGCTATTTCACGTACCTCAGTATAGAGCCTCCTATAACCACAGCTTTTCTGGTTTCTTAGCGGGTGCTTGTTGGGTGCTTGTTGGACACGTGAAGCGCAGAGGAGGTGTGCTCCGGTGGGCTAGCCTTAGCCTTGTCTAACTGTGTATGCTACCAAGTGATCACCCACACTCCCTGCTGTGAGGGCTCTAATGCTGGAGTCGGGGGCTGGCTATCTCCGCCGGCGGCACCCAGACCTTTCCCTTCTACTAAGGGAATAACACTGCACTCACGCTTACTAACCCTCTTACTAATACACACCTATCACAAATAAAGTTATTTGTATCGACGTAGTAAAAATGTCTAAACATTCTGCACTTCACATGCTAAACAAGCTGAATATTAGCCGTTATGAGGTATCTGAGTCTGAGTTTTGCTGCTAGGGGATGAATTCTGTTTGTTGTTCTTAGACAAATAAACTAGTCTGTTCTCTAAAAATGGAAATAAGGCAAAAGTGAAAGGTGACAAAACAAAAAATGTAATCGTAAAATTCAGGTTTTAAAATGTGATAAAAATATGATCAAAATGCCGTGATTTGGTTTGAGTCCAATCTGACATTAAACCCGGACACTCTACAGTGGAATCTAGGTAACTTGGTTTGCAAGCGTTTTTCAAAATGAGCAAAATTTTAAATTTTTTTTTAACTTGTTCAATGAGCAAGATCTTAATAGACTAGCATCACGTTATCACAACTGAGCCAGTGGTCACTCTCTCTCTCTCGAGGTGTGGGATTGTGGGTAATTGTCTTTCCATGCTCAGTCTCAGTGCGCATACGTCACTCATATAGTCAACATCTGTGCGTGTGTACTGTTTACTATATCATTGTGATCACGTGTGTGTGCGCATAAAGCATTTTTTTATTTTATTTTGTGTCCAAGTGTAAAGACAGTTCTTTAGTAACGGTACTGCAACAACGGCCTCCTTGAAGAAAAAAAATTTTAAAAGGCTATAGCAGTGTGGAAAATCAATCTGTTTAAAAACTGATTTTGTGTGTGTGGGTGTGTGTACAGTATGCGCACACATAGGCGCGCGCACACGTGTGAAAGTCGTCCTACACAGTAGCCCCCATGCTGGTGCTTCTTCCCTCATGTAACAGAAGTTCTTTTTAGAGGTAAAGTGCAGGTTAGTTTGTTTTATTTTTACTTTATATTTTGTGTTGATTATTTTTATATGAATGTTTTGGGGTTGTGGAACAAGTTTTCATTATTTGTTATGGTAAAATTCACTTTGATATATGAGTGTTTTGACATACTTGCAGGCTTCCAGAATGAATTATGCTTGCAATACGTTTTAACTTTTCAGCATATATTTCAAAGTATTTAAATTCTCTCTCTCTCTCTCTCAGACAGTGTGAGGTTGGTGGACGGTGGAAGTCGCTGTGCTGGGAGAGTGGAGGTTCATCAGGAGGAACAGTGGGGAACAGTATGTGGTTATGACTGGGATATGAACGATGCTGCAGTGGTGTGTAGAGAGCTGCGCTGTGGGGAGGCTGTAAATGCACCTCAGTATGGTCACTTTAGACCAGGATCAGGACCAATCTGGATGGTTGGTGTGGGCTGTAGTGGATCAGAGTCGACACTGAAAAGCTGTGGGTCAGCTGGTAGAGGGGAACGTTATGGCTGTCATCATGGTCTTGATGCTGGAGTCACCTGCTCAGGTAAACTACTGAATTTAGGGAATAAAAACAATGAGTTAGATTATCAGCATGATTTAACTGTAATTCTATCCACACATTATGGGCCCAGCACTCACTTTAGGGTGGCACAGAGACTGAGGCCTAGGTTCAGGTTTTTATCTGTATGGTAAAGTGGGGGAGGACAAATACTCACTAATTTGGGTCTAAATTATCATTTGCATATGCAGCTAACTGTGACCTTTATATATATATTTAATTAAGATTTATAAAAATTAAGTTAAAATAACTAAAGTGAAAAACTGCAGAATTTTAACACCAACAATATAAGCAAATGATATGACTGTAAGGGCCATATTTCATTCTTGTGATTTGTTGTTGTGTTTATTTCATTTCAACTTACTGGTTAAGCATTAAGCATTAAGTCTGTTAGTTAAGCATTATACATTATGTCCATTAAGTTTATTAGTTTAAGCATTTAGTATTATACTAGTAAGTTGTATTGTGACATCATTTCATGAGTTGTTCTGTGACATCATCCCACAGTTGTGTAGCTGCATGTCTATCACGCACGTTAGTTGTTCAGTTGTTGTTAAGACACGAAAGGATACGGAAAGGTGTGGAGAACACAAGCTTTTTGACTGTGATACTGTAAGCTAAAAAATACAGTAAAATGTTGTTGTAACTGTAATCGACCGTAGCTACAGAACACAGCAAACGACTTGTCGTGACTACAGTGGATTTATGCAAGAAACTGTAACAACCGTTGTATTTTGATGTTGAAAATAAAACAAGAGACAATGAAATCAACGGACGTCTGGAGTCATGAGTAACACTGTGTAACAAGAAAGATACTCGTCAGAACTTGTGAATAACATGCACGTACTATGACCAAACCACAAAACTTGACCACAGTTATACCAAAACGGTTAAGAAATTAACTGACTACCACAAAATTATTGGATGAATTATAATTAGTTATTTTTATGGTGCTGGAGTCATCTGCTAATGTACACTGTGAATAATAGGGAAATGTAATGAGTTATGTTAGTAAATTAACTCGTTTGAATTATCTTTAATCAAGTGCCAATTTTGGGTATTTAAATTACATGTTAAGGAAACTCTTTTTGGACCTATTTAGAAGTATTTGGATTTTTTTTCTTTTGTTTAAATTTTGCACAATATTTACACAATGACATAAATTCCAGGTAAAAATGTGAGACTTAGTGCTGGTCCTCACCAGTGCTCTGGGAGAGTGGAGGTGCTTCATGGAGGTCCCTGGTCTACAGTGTGTGATACAGACTTTGACCAGCAGGATGCAAAATTTGTGTGTCGAGAGCTGGGCTGTGGGATTCCTGTGAAGGTGCTGGGATCAGCTGCTTTTGGCCAAGGGGAGGGTCAGGTGTGGACAGAGGAGCTTCAGTGTAGAGGAAATGAATCTGAGATTTATTTCTGTTCAACACCATCTTCACTCAAAGACTTTCACACGTCCAATGATGACAAAGTGGGATTAATATGTTCTGGTTAAGTATTATGATTTAATTTCTGTTTAAATAGAGATGACATACCTGTCAATCAAACTTTAAGGTGTCTTTGTTAATGTTAATGTTCCTCTTTCACTGAGCTCTCGGCTGTTTGTTCAGGTCACACAAAGGCGCGGCTGGTGAACGGACTGGACTCCTGTTCTGGTCGAGTGGAGCTCCAGTACCTCAGTGACTGGGGCACAGTTTGTGCTGTAAGCTGGAATATGAGAGCTGCAGATGTTCTCTGTGCACAGCTGCATTGTGGGAGTGCTGTGGCTGTGGTGGGGGTGGGCTGGTTTGGGGAGGGGAGTGGCCACATCTGGGCTGATGTGTTTGATTGTCATGGGAATGAGACACACCTATCACAGTGTGGTGTCTCATCATGGAGTCGAGCTGCATGCTCTCATAAACACGATGCTGGAGTCATCTGTAATGGTGAGATATTAACCTCACCTACACCACGTTAGTGAATGAACTCAGTGTTCATTAGAATATTTAAATGATGTTCTTCTGCTTCAGGATCATCCATGGCGTTTCATGAGGGGCGAGTGCGGTTGTCTGGAGGAAGCGAGTGTCAGGGGGAGGTGGAGATTTATTTTAGGCAGGACTGGAGGAGAGTTCTCCTGGACTCGTGGAGTCTGTCTGAGGCATCTGTGCTCTGCAGACAGCTGGGCTGTGGCTCTCTGATGAACTACCGCTCCTCTCCATTCACCACTGAACACAAAAACATGTGTGTAACGGGTTTCAGCTGCTCTGGGAGTGAAGCTCATCTGGGGAACTGCAGCAGTGCACAACCTGTCAACTGCAGCTCTGGGGAACAGCTGTACATCACCTGCTCAGGTACGCAACACAACGCCGACAAATGAAAAACTAGTAACAACACTAATATGGTCTTTTAAAACTTTCTTATTAAATATACAGACTCGTCAAATATATGGAAGGTTATGTTCATTTAAAATTTCAGACACCAGGTCCATCAGGCTGGTTGGTTCTAGGGGTGACTGTGCAGGAAGACTGGAGGTTTTCCACAGCGGCTCGTGGGGGACAGTGTGTGATAACTCGTGGGATATTGAGGATGCACAGGTGGTGTGCAGACAGCTGCAGTGTGGAGTGGCCCTCAATACTTACATACAAGCCTTGTTTCGTCCTGGAACTGGGTCCATATGGCTGAATGAGGTGGAGTGTGAGGGGAACGAGACGTCCCTATGGAACTGCAGATCTCAGCTGAGTGAAGAGGGGGAATGTGGACACCAGGAGGATGTTGTAGTTGTCTGCTCAGGTACAGTGTGCTGACTGTTGTGCATTAATGTGCATCAGTTTCCAACTGTGTTTGTATTTTTGTATTAAACAATTAAAACATAAAAACACTTAGTGATTGTCATACAGCAGCAGTGGTAAAACTTGCCAGTACAGAGCATGTTGTTTGTGGATTACAAAGCTAACGAGGTAATGAGGGAGCCCAAATCAAACTTGTAGCCCTGTTATTCTAAATGGCTTTAAATGTATGTGAAATACATTTCCAATTTTATGAGCTTAATAAACTCATACAAGGCTGTCATGGACTGGACAGCTATCCATGTGTGTACTGTATGTGAAGGGGCAGAGTTAGCTCCACAACAATACATGTTTTAAAATAATTATTTAATTAAGTCTCAGTACAAGTCCACAAGTTGTTTTGTTTCTCCCAGAGTTTAAAGAGATGCGACTCACAGAGGGCTGTAAGGGGAATCTGGAAGTGTTCTACAATGGAACCTGGGGTAATGTGTGTTACAATCAGATGGATGATGAGACAGTAAACATGGTGTGTCGAGAGCTGAACTGTGGAAGACGTGGCAGTCTGTCAAACACTGAAGCAAGAGTCAAATCTGCTCCTAACTGGCTGGATTATCTGAAGTGTAGGAAACACGACTCTAATCTGTGGCAGTGTCCATCTTCACCCTGGGGACAGAACAGATGTGATAATAGTGAAGAAGTGGCTCATATTACCTGCACAGGTGGCAGGGGAGTCAGTTCAGCCTCTTCTGGTTTGTATGTTGCTGTGAATTTTTATTTTCTGAAAGTTAAAATTTTAGAATTAAATAATATTTATTTATATATTATATATATATAAACTATCGTATAAAAAAGAGAAACTGATACAGGCAATTCCCTACTTATGTACGAGTTCCATTCTAGAAGCACATACATGTTGTCTATGCGCCTTTTAATTGCGAGGAGGATCCTGAATGCCATTTTGTCTTAGAATTGTTTTTCACTTCATTGGACTGTGAACTCTGTTTTCCTAAGAATTTTCTGAAATTAGGATTATTTACCATCAGGACAGCTTTACAGGACAGAGAGTGTCTATCCCGGACTGATGCATTAAAACCAGTGAGGCCAATCCATTTCTTCGCATGCGCACACACACACATACAATGTACCAGACTTTAGACATTTTATACATTCACTTACACACTGAAAATATTGTATATCTCTCACTCTCATCTTCCCTGGAGGTGCAAGGATACAGTGCTAACCACTACGTCAAAATATTGTATATAATTATAAATATTGCTATCTGGTGCACCTTAGTGTCTCTTTTTTGCACAATACACGTGAGCTACTTCCATGATTTGTTTGCATCTACGAATGTTCATAGAACCGCAGTCCGCTCATATCTGCAGAAATTCGTAACTCGAATGTTCGTACGTCAGGGACTACCTGTAATGCTAAATGCTTGAATGCTCTGAAAGCTGTGTGTGTGTATAAAATGTTTTACTAACGCATGCACATTATTATGGCAGATGATGAAAGGTCTGTACATACTCAAGAGAAGTGTTCCTCATTTCCATCACAAAAACCCAGCTCAAGTTCTCCAAAAGGCCAGTCAAAAGTGGAAGGTACCAACAAAAAAATTCATCATAAGTATTGGTAATTTCTTAATATAAATGGTAAAAAAGCAGTATAGATAAGACGCTGATACAAATGAGGATCTTTCAGGCTAAACGATTGGAAAATAGCCATTGATTCAGGGCACTTTCAAATTATTAAGCTTATTTAAAATATTGTTCGGTAATAACAATTATTTACCAAAAAACAGAGTAGTTTTTGTAAAGCAACACTAAAAAAATTAACTAAACAATGTATCTGGGTGTTATGGTTATTATGTAAGAAAATCCAAGCTTTTACCATATAAATATGATAAAAATGCAGTGATTTGATGTAAGTCCAATCTGACATTAAACCAGGACACTCTAATTTATTACAAAGTATTCAAACTCACTCTCTCTCTCTCTCTGTCTCTCTCTTTCTGTCTCAGACAGTGTGAGGTTGGTGAATGGTGGAAGTCGCTGTGCTGGGAGAGTGGAGGTTCTTCATGATGAACAGTGGGGAACAGTGTGTGATGATGACTGGGATATGAAAGATGCTGCAGTGGTGTGTAGAGAGCTGCGCTGTGGGGAGGCTGTAAATGTGCAGCAGTTTGGACCAGGATCAGGACCAATCTGGATGGATGAGGTGAGCTGCAGTGGATCAGAGTCGACACTGAAGAGCTGTAGGTCAGCAGGCTGGGGATTGAGTGACTGTGGTCATAATGAAGATGCTGGAGTCACCTGCTCAGGTAAACTAGTGACTTTAGGGAATAAAAACAATGAGTTAGATTATCAGCATGATTTAACTGTAATTCTATCCAGACATTATTTGAATTCCATTTTGTCTTTATTTAAATGTAAAGCCTGGTGCGACTCTACCAAAGAGCTGACTGAGCCTGAGTAAGGGTCCATTTGCAGGAGGTTCATTATGACAGGCAGTGGCAGAGCCAGACTTTTTTCATAGGGGTGGCCAGGCTGGGCCCAGCACTCACTTTGGGGTGGCACAGAGACTGAGGCCTAGGTTCAGGTTTTTATCTATATGAAGTGGAGGACTCACTAAAGTATTCTCTAATTTCGGTCACTCATTGTCATTACAATTACTCATTGTCGAGTAAATACAAGTGAAAAACGTAAAATACAAGTAAATACAAGTGAAAAACGTCTCGGGTTACTTTGTTGTAACCCTGTTCCCTGAAAAGGCGGGAACGAGATGCTGCGTGAAAACGCTATGGGACTATCTTTTTGTATTGCCGGTTGTGAAGCATGTGTGTACCAAACACGCCAAATTTTGGCTTATATAACCTCGGTCAGGTGACGTCATCTGATTAGATGCACCTGCAGGTTATAAATAGGAGTGAGCCGGCAACATTCCTCAGATTGATTGTCTGAACGGACGTCCGGTCACATGGGCAGTGCGGCATTGGGATGCAGCATCTCGTTCCCGCCTTTTCAGGGAACAGGGTTACAACAAAGTAACCCGAGACGTTCCCTTTCAAAGGCTACACTCGATGCTGCGTGAAAACGCTATGGGAACGAGAGTACCAACGTCGCCGCACTGCGAGTGTCTGGACCCCGCATTGTGTAGCGTGTGCGCACAAGGCTGAGAGGTCTCAGAACTATGTCTGGAAAGCTGACTCGAGGACTCGTGAGCCCGGAGTGACAGGAACATCCAGACTATAAAATCTAATAAATGTGTGCGGAGAGGACCAGCCCGCCGCGTCACACACTTGTTGCAGGGGAATACCTCTTGCTAGTGCAATAGATGAAGCAATCCCCCTGGTTGAATGAGCCCTGATTCCTAGAGGCGAAGTGAGCCCACGCGCCTCATAGGAGAGAGCAATAGCATCTCTCACCCAATGTGACATGGTCTGCGTAGTAGCGGCCACCCCCCGGTTGCGGCCTCCATAGCAAATAAAGAGCTGCTCTGATCTACGCCACTGGCAGGTGCGGTGGACGTAAATCCGAAGAGCACGTACTGGACATAATAGGTGAAGTTTCTCCTGCTCCGAAGCTGTAAAAGGCGGAGGACAGAAGGCTTCAAGAACAACAGGGTGCATGTTTGAAAATGGAACTTTCGGAAGATAGTTCGGGTGAGGATGCAGAATGGCCTTGACTAGCCCAGGGGCAAAGTCCAGGCAGGATGGGGAGACTGACAAGGCGTGCAGATCCCCAATCCTCTTGAGAGAGGTAATGGCCATAAGAAAAAACATCTTAAGAGTCAGAAGCCTGTCAGGCGCTGACTCTAGCGGTTCGAAAGGAGTGTCAATTAGACCTTCGAGCACGACAGATAAATCCCATGAAGGGGTCGTGGCTCTAGTGGGTGGCCTCAACCGTTTAGCTCAACGACTAAAACAGGCAACTAAAGGGTGTTTTCCCACAGTAATCCCCTCGATTGGAACGTGGCAGGCTGAGATAGCGGCCACGTATGTCCTAAGGGTACTAGGGCACAAGCCCGAGGACAACTTATCTTGCAGGAACTTCAGCACTGAAACAATTTGGCAGTGGACTGGGTCTACCTGCTTCGTCATGCACCAACTTTCAAAAACATTCCATTTGAGGGCATAAGCTTTTCTAGTGGAGGGAGCTCTAGCGGCTAGAATAGTGTCAATAACGCTGGCTGGGAGACCAGCTTGACTTAGTTGGTCCCGTTCAGGGGCCAAACGTGAAGGTTCCAAAGCTTGGGTCGGGGAAGAAATATTGTCCCCTGCGCCTGGGACAGAAGATCCCTCCTCACTGGAATCATCCAAGGTGAGCCATCGAGGAGAGATATTAGATCCGAGAACCATACTCTGGCCGGTCATGGGGCGCTATCAGTAAGAGGCGCAAACCGTGTTGACGGACCCTCGCCAGGACTCCCGGGAGCAGAGATATTGGCGGAGACGCATAAAGGCGTAAATTGGGCCACGTATGGGCCATCGCGGCCAGACCCAGGGGAGGTGGATGAGTCAGAGAGTAGTAGAGAGGACATTGTGCTGTCTCTTGGGAGGCAAAGAGGTCCACCTCTTCTGTAAAGAATCTTTCCCAGATTTGGCTGACTATGTCCGGGTGGAGTTTCCATTCCCCGTTTGTCACAGCTTGTCTGGACAGTAAATCTGCTCCCACATTCATGTGCCCTGGAATGTAAATCGCCCTGAGGGACAGGAACTTGTCCTGTGCCCAGAGCAGAACCTGATGCGCTAGCTCGTTCAAGCGGCGCAAGTGCAGTCCACCTTGGCGATTTATGTAGGAGACTACCGATGTATTGTCCACCCGCACTAGAACATGGTAGCCTCTCAGCTGCTGGAGGAAGTGCTGTAGGGCCAAAAATAGAGCCATAATTTCGAGGCAATTGATGTGCCATGCGAAAAGATGACCTCTCCAGCGCCCTTGAGCTGGACGGCCATCCAAGACCGCACCCCAGCCGGTAAGGGAAGCGTCTGTCGTTAGCATTTTGCGACGACAAGACGGACCTAGAGTGGGACCCAAAGTGAGAAACTGGGGTCTGAACCACATAGAAAGGGTATGACGTCCTTCGAGCGTAACCCTTATTCGCCTTCGGGGATTGGCCCTTGTATGAAATCCCCTGGCTCTTAGCCACAACTGAAAAGCTCTCATGTGCAGAAGGCCCAAAGGTATCACCGTGGATGCAGCTGCCATGAGGCCTAAACATTTTTGAAAGTGATAAATAGTCACTTCCTGGTCTAGTCTGATTTCCTTGAGGGCGCTGAGGATGGATTCGACACGAGCGGGAGACAATTGTGCCCGCATAGTGATCGAATCCCATCTGACACCCAAGTATGTTGTCCTCTGAGCCGGAACGAGAACGCTTTTGGTAGCGTTGAGTCTCAATCCCAGCGAATGGAGATGAGCTAGGACGACATCGCGATGTCGGAGCGCTAGCTGCTGAGACTGGGCCAGGATTAGCCAGTCGTCTATGTAATTGAGAATACGGATGCCCTGGAGTCGCAAGGGAGCCAGGACAGCATCCATACATTTTGTATATGTGCGGGGTGACAGAGCTAGACCGAATGGAAGGACCTGATACTGGTAAGCTTCTCCCCCGAAAGCGAACCTCAGGAACTTCCTGTGTTGTGGCAAAACTTTTATGTGGAAGTATGCGTCCTTTAAATCTATCGTCACGAACCAATCTTCTGGTTGGATTTGCGAGACAATCATTTTGATGGTTAACATCTTGAATCTGTACTTTTTGAGATAGCGGTTCAACCCGCGAAGATCCAAAATTGGACGCAGCCCCCCGCCTTTTTTGGGAACCAGAAAGTAGCGACTGTAGTAGCCTGACTCCCTGTCTGGAGGAGGAACCTGTTCTATGGCTCCCTTCTCCAGCAACGCCTGGAGTTCGGAGTTTAGCAGATGCGCTCTCTCCGGTATCATGGAAGTGTAGACCACGAAAGGGGTACAAGTTTTAGTGCGCGGGGGGGTGTTAGTGGTTCGGCATCCTGAAATATAGCAGGATAAAACCGAGGCACTAACATATCTCTGAAGGTCGGTGAGGTCCGAAACACCAGAGGCGGCGGAAACTGAACACCGACCCCCTGGGGGTGTCCGGGGGGGCATGCTCTTATAGGAAAGAGCGTTAAGTGCCGTTCCCCGGGGGGGATCAGCCCCACAGTCCTGGGCACGTAGGCTTCAGGACTTAGTCTTTGAAAAGAAGACAATGCGGCGATCTGATCTTTTGGAGGCAGCCTGTTGGGGGCGACGAGCCGTACCCCATTCCTTACGGGGGGGTGCCCGGCTGCTGACGCTCTCTTTCTGTGCCTCTCGCCTGGTGAGATTCAGATCTGGCCGAGGCTGGGTGGCCGAGGGCCTCGACTCTTGAGCACGGCGTGGGAGAAATTACCCAAAAGCCTGTTCATACAATTTAGCTTCTCGGAACCTAGTGGCGACGGAATTCACAGCGTCGCCAAATAGGCCAGAAAGTGAGACAGGGGCATCAATCAAGGAGGAATCTTCTATCCTTGTCCTTGATGCCTGTCAGGTTTAACCACAGGTGCCTTTCAGCGGTCACCAAGGAGGCCATGGAACGGCCGATTGCACAGGCTGTCTGTTTAGTCGCACGCAGGGATAAATCAGTAGCCCGGCGTAATTCATTGAATGCGTCATGATTCAGTGTGCCGCTCGTGCTCAAATCTTTCAGCAGATCAGCCTGATACGCCTGCAAAACCGCCATGGTGTGCAAGGAAGCGCCGGCCTGACCTGCTGCTTGGACTGCTTTCCCTACCAGGGTAGAAGAAGTTCTACACGGCTTGGAGGGAAGTGTTGGTTTCTTTAATGAGGATGATGTTCCAGGAGAGAGATAGCCCGCAAGCGTCTCTTCTATCTGGGGCATCACCACATAACCTCGTGCTTTTGCATCAACGATGTTCGAATAAAACGAAGTCGATGGTACAATGGATTTCTCCAAGAACAAGAACCTCGTTGTGGAGGTCATCAAAAAATGGGAGAGAGCGGTGTTTTGGCTCCATCTCCTGGCCACCCGACAGAAATCTGTCATCTAATTTAGATTGTTTTGGGTGAGCCTGCTCCTGTGGCCAGTCAATATGCAGTCGTTCGACTGCACGCGTTATAACTTCAGGCAATTCCTCATATTCTCTCTCATCTTTTGAGGAGCGTTCTGAGGAAGCAATTTCCATTTCCACAGAAGCAGGAGAACGAGTCTCTTCAACACACCCGCGAGAAGCACCGGAGTGCGCTCGTGAAGTGGAAGGAGAGACATCGGGATCGGGGGAGAGGGCGAGAGAAAGGAGGGACTCCGTCTCTCGCTCCTCGGCCAGATCTGCTTGTGATCCCCATGAGTGCAGCGCGGCTCATGGTTCCCTAAAGAACGCGAGACGCGCGCGAAGCAGCTTCATGGGGAGAAGATCACAGTGCTCACACTTTCCATTAAGCCCTTCAAGAGTGTGCTTCTCACCCAAACATTCGAAGCAGAATGTGTGCATATCGCCCTCCGAAAGGAAATTTTCTCAAGGAGGGGGACATCTAGTTCTAAACTCCGCCATACTAACTGGGTGAGTTTTATGAGATTTAATTCTGCTTATTTTGTATTTTTGTTATGCTTGCTGACACACACACGCGCACAATGCGGTGAAGAAAAAGATCTGAGGAATGTTGCCGGCTTACTCCTATTTATAACCTGCAGGTGCATTTAATCAGATGACGTCACCTGACCGAGGTTATATAAGCCAAAATTTGGCGTGTTTGGTACACACATGCTTCACAACCGGCAACACGAAAAGATATTCCCATAGCGTTTTCACGCAGCATCGAGTGTAGCCTTTGAAAGGGAACTACAGAATATTAAAACCAACAATGTGAGCAAAGGATGTGACCAAACCTCAAAACTTGACCACAATTAGACCAAAACATTTGGGAAATTAACTGATTATCACAAAATGAATGTATGAATTTTGATTAGCTATTTTCATGGTGCTGGAGTCATCTGCTAAGGTACACTGTGAAAAATTGGAAAACAAATGTAATGAATTGTGTTAGTAAATTAAATCATTTGAATGATGCATGCCACTATATTATCTTTAATAAAGTGCTATTTTTTGTTATTTAAATTACATGTTAATGTAACTCTTTTTGGACCTATATGGAACTATTTGCAATATTGCACAATATTTACACAATGAAATGAAACACAGATCACAGAATGTCAAGACTCAGTGCTGGTCCTCATCAGTGCTCTGGGAGAGTGGAGGTGCTTCATGGAGGTTCCTGGTCCACAATGTGTGATGCTGACTTTGACCAGCAGGATGCAGAGGTTGTGTGTCGAGAGCTGGGCTGTGGGATTCCTGTGAAGCTGCTGGGATCAGCTGCTTTTGGCCGAGGGGAGGGTCAGGTGTGGACAGAGGAGCTTCAGTGTAGAGGAAATGAATCTGACATTACCTTCTGTCCAACATCATCTTCACTCAAACACTTACACTGCTCCCATGACAACGATGTGGGATTAATATGTTCTGGTTATGTATCATAATTTTTACTTCTGTTTAAATAGAAACCGTTTAACCCGCAATAAAATTTTAAAGTGTCTTTGTTAATGTTCCTCTTTCACTGAGGTCTCGGCTGTTTGTTCAGGTCACACAGAGGCGCGGCTGGTGAATGGACTGGACTCCTGTTCTGGTCGAGTGGAGCTCCAGTACCTCAGTGACTGGGGCACAGTTTGTGCTGTAAGCTGGAATATGAGAGCTGCAGATGTTCTCTGTGCACAGCTGGATTGTGGGAGTGCTGTGGCTGTAGTGGGGGTGGACTGGTTTGGGGAGGGGAGTGGCCACATCTGGGCTGATGTGTTTGATTGTCAGGGGAATGAGACACACCTATCACAATGTGGCATCTCATCATGGAGTCGAGCTGCATGCTCTCATAAACACGATGCTGGAGTCATCTGTAATGGTAAGATATTAACCTTACCTACACCACGTTAGTGAATGAAATCAGTGTTCATTAGAATATTTAAATGATGTTCTTCTGCTTCAGGATCATCCATGGCGTTTCATGAGGGACGAGTCCGTTTGTCTGGAGGGAGCGAGTGTCAGGGGGAGGTGGAGATTTATTTCAGGCAGGACTGGAGGAGAGTTCTCCTGGACTCATGGAGTCTGTCTGAGGCGTCTGTGCTCTGCAGACAGCTGGGCTGTGGCTCTGTGCTGAACTACCGCTCCTCTCCATCCACCACTGAACACAAACACATGTGTGTAACGGGTTTCAGCTGCTCTGGGAGTGCAGCTCATCTGGGGAACTGCAGCAGTGCACAACCTGTCAACTGCAGCACCAGGAAACAGCTGTACATCACCTGCTTAGGTGCAGAACACCGACAAATTAGCAACTATTAAAAACAGTTATATGGTCTTTTAAAACATCCTTATTAAATATACAGACTTGTCAAATGTATTAAAGGTTATGTTCATTTCATATTTCAGACACCAGATCCATCAGGCTGGTTGGTTCTAGGGGTGACTGTGCAGGAAGACTGGAGGTTTTCCACAGCGGCTCGTGGGGGACAGTGTGTGATAACTCGTGGGATATTGAGGATGCGCAGGTGGTGTGCAGACAGCTGCAGTGTGGAGTGGCCCTCAATACTCACATACAAGCCTTGTTTCGTCCTGGAACTGGGTCCATATGGCTGAATGAGGTGGAGTGTGAGGGGAACGAGACGTCCCTGTGGAACTGCAGATCTCAGCTGAATGAAGAGGGGGAATGTGGACACCAGGAGGATGTTGGAGTTGTCTGCTCAGGTACAGTGTGCTGACTGTTGTGCATTAATGTGCATCAGTTTCCAACTGTGTTTGTATTTTTGTATTAAACAATTAAAACATAAAAACACTTAGTGATTGTCATACAGCAGCAGTGGCGAAACTTGCCAGTACAGAGCATGTTGTTTGTGGATTACAAAGCTAACAAGGTAATGAGGGAGCCCAAATCAAACTTGTAGCCCTGTTATTCTAAATGGCTTTAAATGTATGTGAAATACTTTTCCAATTTTATGAGCTTAATAAACTCATACAAGGCTGTCATGGACTGGACAGCTATCCATGTTTGTACTGTATGTGAAGGGGCAGAGTTAGCTCCACAACAATCCATGTTTTAAAATAATTATTTAATTAAGTCTCAGTACAAGTTGTTTTGTTTCTCCCAGAGTTTAAAGAGATGCGACTCACAGAGGGCTGTAAGGGGAATCTGGAAGTGTTCTACAATGGAACCTGGGGTAATGTGTGTTACAATCAGATGGATGATGAGACAGTAAACATGGTGTGTCGAGAGCTGAACTGTGGAAGGCGTGGCAGTCTGTCAAACACTAAAGCAAGAGTCAAATCTGCTCCTAACTGGCTGGATTATCTGAAGTGTAGGAAACACGACTCTAATCTGTGGCAGTGTCCATCTTCACCCTGGGGACAGAACATATGTGATAGTAGTGATGAAGTGGCTCAAATTACCTGCACAGGTGGCAGGGGAGTCAGTTCAGCCTCTTCTGGTTTGTATGTTGCTGTGAATTTTTATTTTCTGAATGTTAAAATTTTAGAATTAAATAATATTTATTTATATATATATATATATATATATATAAACTATCGTATAAAAAAGAAAAACTGATACAGGCAATTCCCTACTTATGTACGAGTTCCATTCTAGAAGCACATACATGTTGTCTCTGCGCCTTTAAATTGCGAGGAGGATCCCGGATGCCATTTTGTCTTAGAATTGTTTTTCACTTTATTGGACTGTGAACTCTGTTTTCCTAAGAATTTTCTGAAATTAGGATTATTTACCATCAGGACAGCTTTACAGGACAGACAGTGTATATCCCGGACTGATTAAAACCGGTGAGGCCGACTCATTTATACGGCATGCCCACATGCACACACATAAAATATTCCAGACTTTGGATATTTCATACATTCACTTACACACTGAAAATATTGTATATATCTCTCACTCTCACTCATCTTCTATATCGCATTATCCTGTATTCAGTGTCACGGGGACCTGGAGCCTATCCCAGGAGGCTTAGGGCACGAGGCGGGGTACAC
This sequence comes from Clarias gariepinus, assembly GCF_024256425.1. Lineage (NCBI taxonomy): Eukaryota > Metazoa > Chordata > Actinopteri > Siluriformes > Clariidae > Clarias > Clarias gariepinus. Next base: position 235,708 of record NW_026521007.1, read on the forward strand.
CCTGGACAGGGTGCCAATCTATGCAGGGCACACAAACATACACACACTCGCACACTCATTCACACACTCTGGGCAATTTGGGAACGCCAATTAGCTTAACCTGCATATCTTTGGACTGTGGGAGGAAACCGGAGTACCCAGAGGAAACCCTCTAAGCACAAGGAGAACATGCGAACTCGATGCACACGAAGATGGGAATCGAGCCTGGCCGGGAATTGAACCCGGACCCTGGAGGTGCAAGGATACAGTGCTAACCACTACGCCAAAATATTGTATATAATTGTAAATATTGCTATCTGGTGCACTGCAGTGTCTCTTTTTTGCACAATACACGTGAGCTACTTCCGTGATTTGTTTGCATCTACCAATGTTCATAAAACCGCAGTCTGCTCATATCTGCAGAAATTCGTAACTCGAATGTTCGTACATCAGGGACTACTTGTAATGCTAAATGCTTGAATGCTCTGAAAGCTGTGTGTGTGTATAAAATGTTTTACTAACGCATGCACATTATTATGGCAGATGATGAAAAGTCTGTACATACTCAAGAGAAGTGTTCCTCATTTCCATCACAAAAAACCAGCTCAAGTTCTTCAAAAGGCCAGTCAAAAGTGGAAGGTACCAACAAAAATTTTTATCATAAGTATTGGTAATTTCTTTATATAAATGGTTAAAAAGCAGTATAGATAAGACGCTGATACAAATGAGGATCTTTCATGCTAAACAATTAAAAAAAAGCCATTGATTCAGGGCACTTTCAAATTATTAAATTTATTTAAAATATTGTTCAGTAATAACAAATATTTACCAAAAAACAGCGTAGTCTTTGTAAAGCAACACTAAAACTAAACAATGTATTTGGGTATTATGGTTATTATGTAAGAAAATCCAAGCTTTTACCATATAAATATGATAAAAATGCAGTGATTTGATGTAAGTCCAATCTGCCATTAAACCAGGACACTCTAATTTATTACAATGTTTTCAAACTCTCTTTCTCTGTCTCTCTCTTTCTGTCTCAGACAGTGTGAGGTTGGTGAATGGTGGAAGTCGCTGTGCTGGGAGAGTGGAGGTTCTTCATGATGAACAGTGGGGAACAGTGTGTGATGATGACTGGGATATGAAAGATGCTGCAGTGGTGTGTAGAGAGCTGTGCTGTGGGGAGGCTATAAATGTGCAGCATGAGGCTGACTTTGGACCAGGATCAGGACCAATCTGGATGGATGAGGTGAGCTGCAGTGGATCAGAGTCGACACTGAAGAGCTGTAGGTCAGCAGGCTGGGGATTGAGTGACTGTGGTCATAATGAAGATGCTGGAGTCACCTGCTCAGGTAAACTAGTGACTTTAGGGAATAAAAACAATGAGTTAGATTATCAGCATGATTTAACTGTAATTCTATCCAGACATTATTTGAATTCCATTTTGTCTTTATTTAAACGTAAAGCCTGGTGCAACTCTACCAAAGAGCTGACTGAGCCTGAGTAAGGGTCCATTTGCAGGAGGTTCATTATAACAGGCAGTGGCAGAGCCAGACTTTTATCATAGGGGTGGCAAGGCTGGGCCCAGCACTCACTTTGGGGTGGCACAGAGACTGAGGCCTAGGTTCAGGTTTTTATCTATATGAAGTGGAGGACTCACTAAAGTATTCTCTAATTTCGGTCACTCATTGTCATTTGCCCATGCAGCTAACTATGACTGTTAAATATTTGAAATGTCATATTTCATTGTTAATAAAGATTTGTAAAGACCGATTTAAAGTAAATACAAGTGAAAAACTACAGCATATTAAAACCAACAATGTGAGCAAAGGATGTGACCAAACCTCAAAACTTGACCACAATTAGACCAAAATATTTGGGAAATTAACTGATTATCACAAAATGAATGTATGAATTTTGATTAGCTATTTTCATGGTGCTGGAGTCATCTGCTAAGGTACACTGTGAAAAATTGGAAAACAAATGTAATGAATTGTGTTAGTAAATTAAATCATTTAAATGATGCATGCCACTATATTATCTTTAATAAAGTGCTATTTTTTGTTATTTAAATTACATGTTAATGTAACTCTTTTTGGACCTATATGGAACTATTTGCAATATTGCACAATATTTACACAATGAAATGAAACACAGATCACAGAATGTCAAGACTCAGTGCTGGTCCTCATCAGTGCTCTGGGAGAGTGGAGATGCTTCATGGAGGTTCCTGGTCCACAGTGTGTGATGCTGACTTTGACCAGCAGGATGCAGAGGTTGTGTGTCGAGAGCTGGGCTGTGGGATTCCTGTGAAGCTGCTGGGATCAGCTGCTTTTGGCCGAGGGGAGGGTCAGGTGTGGACAGAGGAGCTTCAGTGTAGAGGAAATGAATCTGACATTACCTTCTGTCCAACATCATCTTCACTCAAACACTCACACTGCTCCCATGACAATGATGTGGGATTAATATGTTCTGGTTATGTATCATGATTACCTTCTGTTTAAATAGAAACCATTTAACCCGCAGTAAAATTTTAAAGTGTCTTTGTTAATGTTCCTCTTTCACTGAGGTCTCGGCTGTTTGTTCAGGTCACACAGAGGCGCGGCTGGTGAATGGACTGGACTCCTGTTCTGGTCGAGTGGAGCTCCAGTACCTCAGTGACTGGGGCACAGTTTGTGCTGTAAGCTGGAATATGAGAGCTGCAGATGTTCTCTGTGCACAGCTGGATTGTGGGAGTGCTGTTGCTGTGGTGGGGGTGGACTGGTTTGGGGAGGGGAGTGGCCACATCTGGGCTGATGTGTTTGATTGTCAGGGGAATGAGACACACCTATCACAATGTGGCATCTCATCATGGAGTCGAGCTGCATGCTCTCATAAACATGATGCTGGAGTCATCTGTAATGGTGAGATATTAACCTCACCTACACCACGTTAGTGAATGAACTCAGTGTTCATTAGAATATTTAAATGATGTTCTTCTGCTTCAGGATCATCCATGGCGTTTCATGAGGGACGAGTCCGTTTGTCTGGAGGAAGCGAGTGTCAGGGTGAGGTGGAGATTTATTTCAGGCAGGACTGGAGGAGAGTTCTCCTGGACTCATGGAGTCTGTCTGAGGCGTCTGTGCTCTGCAGACAGCTGGGCTGTGGCTCTGTGCTAAACTACCGCTCCTCTCCATCCACCACTGAACACAATCACATGTGTGTAACTGGTTTCAGCTGCTCTGGGAGTGAAGCTCATCTGGGGAACTGCAGCAGTGCACAACCTGTCAACTGCAGCACCAGGAAACAGCTGTACATCACCTGCTTAGGTGCAGAACACCGACAAATTAGCAACTATTAAAAACAGTTATATGGTCTTTTAAAACATCCTTATTAAATATACAGACTCGTCAAATGTATTGAAGGTTATGTTCATTTCATATTTCAGGCCAAATATCCATCAGGCTGGTTGGTTCTGGGGATGACTGTGCAGGAAGACTGGAGGTTTTCCACAGCGGCTCGTGGGGGACAGTGTGTGATAACTCGTGGGATATTGAGGATGCACAGGTGGTGTGTAGACAGCTGCAGTGTGGAGTGGCCCTTAGTACCCACATACCAGCCTGGTTTGGTCCTGGAACTGGGTCCATATGGCTGAATGAGGTGGAGTGTGAGGGGAACGAGACGTCCCTGTGGAACTGCAAATCTCAGCTGTGTGAAGAGGGGGAATGTGGACACCAGGAGGACGTAGGAATCGTGTGCTCAGGTACAGTGTGATGACCGAGATTCAACCTGTTACATGTTAAATATAAAGTTAATAATTTTTTTTCTCTTCCCAGAGTTTAAAGAGATGCGACTCACAGAGGGCTGTAAGGGTAATCTGGAAGTGTTCTACAATGGAACCTGGGGTAATGTGTGTTACAACCAGATGGATGATGAGACAGTAAACATGGTGTGTCGAGAGCTGAACTGTGGAAGACATGGCAGTCTATCAAACACTGAAGCAAGAGTCAAATCTGCTCCTAACTGGCTGGATTATCTGAAGTGTAGGAAACACGACTCTAATCTGTGGCAGTGTCCATCTTCACCCTGGGGACAGAACAGATGTGATAATAGTGATGAAGTGGCTCATATTACCTGCACAGGTGGGTGGAGTCAGACTTCTCTGGTTCTGTACATTAATATAAACTGCAGTGTTTCATTGTGAATAGTGTTTAACTAATGTTACTGAGATATGAAGTTAAAAATCTGATAAAAGTCTGCTCTGAGAGAGAAACCTGCTGTGTAACATTTCATTAATGTGTCTATTTTGTTACTGCAGATGATGAAATGTCTCTACGTACAGAAGAAAAGTGCTCTTCACTTCCCTTTCAGAAACACTGCTCAAGTAGGGAAACATAAGGAAAAACTTAGGGCTACTCTTCATTTACCTTCAATTTCATTACTCATTGATAAAATGGATTTCCTCCTGTATTTATAAAATCATTTGCTGAGAACTTTACTGAATCATCATGAGGTCATTACTCTTCCTCACATTTCATAAAAATCAAAGCAACAGAGATAAAAGCAGTAAACAGAACCCAAAGCTCATCTTCCTGCTTTAAACCATTTAATTCAGTGACCAATTAATTTAACAGTTTATATTTTCAGGATGTTTGTAATTTGCTGGTATGAAAATCCTCATACAAAAAGTTTTTGTTAAACTCGACCCATTTTTGATGTGTGTGATTTAGAGCACTGGTCTCTCAGGCTAAGTGGAGGAAAGGGAAGCTGCTCTGGGAGGTTGGAGGTCTATCATAATGCTACGTGGGGCTCCGTTTGTGATGATCAGTGGAACATCAGGAACGCTCAGGTGGTGTGCAGACAGCTGGGCTGTGGCTCGGCGCTGAGTGCTGATAGGAATGTTAGCTTTGGTTCTGGTGCAGGGTCTATCTGGCTGAACAGAGTGAAGTGTCGAGGAGATGAGATTCACCTGTGGGACTGTCATCATTCCCTGAAGAAACACACTGACTGCTCTCATGCTGGAGTCACCTGTGCAGGTCAGCAGGGTGTGCTAACTTTTCAGCTTTCTCTCTACTTATTATACTTTTTCACATAGCTATAACCTTTATTTTAAAAGGTTTCCCATCACATCAAATATTCAATTGTAACCTATGTGACTTAATACCTGATTCGATATAAAGGGTTACAATCTGTAAATCATTTTTCATCATTTCAATTTAAAACCAAAAATTAAAAAATAAGAAACAAAATCCAAATTACAAAAGGTTCCTTTTCCAATTTTTGATTTTGTACTTGTGGTACTTGTGATGTACACTGGTGTTCCTTTTCAAAAGCTACACTCGATGCTGCGTGAAAACGCTATTGGGACATCTTTCTGTGTTGCCGGTTGTGAAGCATGTGTGTATCAAACACGCCAAATTTTGGCATATATAACCTCATCTGATGGAGCGCACCTGCAGGTTATAAATAGGAGTAAACCGGAAACATTCCTTAGATCTTTTTGTCTTCAAAACAGCTTAGTTGAGTCTGCGCGCGTGTGTGAACAAGCAAAATTAAGAAAATGTTTAACTCACCGATATGGCTGAGTTTCAAGCGAGATGTCCCTCCGTGTGAAAAATCCATCCCGGAGGGCGATCTCCACTTACTGCTTCGATTTCAGGATGCCAAACATCTAACATGCCCCCCCACTGTCTAACCAAACCGCCTAGACTTTAGCCCCTTACGGTGAAACTGCCAGCGTGGAAGCTACTGCCAAGTATATCTCCTTAGGTACTAAGAGAAGCTTTAGGATTCGGTTCTCACATCGCCCTCTGCGTTTCAACAGCGTGGTCTTCACTTCCATGAAACCGGAAAGGGCGCATCTGTCGACTCCAGAGTTACAAAAGTTGCTGGGAAAAGGGGCCATAGAATTTTTCCCCTACCAGACAGAGAGTCAGGCTACTACAATCGGTATTTCTTGGTTCCCAAGAGGAACGGAAGCTGCGTCCAATTTTGGATTTTCTCGGGCTGAACCGCTATCTAAAAAAAAAAAAAATACAGCTTCAAAATGTTGACTGTCAAAGTGATTGTTCTCAAACCCAACCAAGGGATTGATTTGTGACAATCGATCTGAAGGACGCATACTTTCTTATAGAAATATTGCCACAACACAGGAAGTTCCTGAGGTTCCTTTTGTGGGCGAAGCTTACCAGTATCGGGTCCTTCCATTTGGTCTAGCTCTCTCACCCCGCACATAGACGACTGGCTGGCCCAGTCTTAGGAGCTAGTGCTTCGACATCGAGATGTCGTCCTAGCTCATCTTTGTTCCTTAGGATTGAAACCCAGCACCATGAAAAGCGTGCTCTTTTCTGTTTATTTTTTATCTGGACAACATATTTGGGTGTCACATGGGATTTGATTGTAAGGCGAGCACAGCTGTCTCCCGCTCGTGTAGAATCCATTCTCAACATCCTCAAGGAACACAAGCTAGACCAGAAAGTGACTGTTCATCACTTTCAGAGATCTTTAGCTCTCATGGCAGCTGCATCCACGGTGATACCCTCGGGCCTTTTGCACATGAGAGCATCTCAGTTGTCGTTAAGAACCAGGGGATTTTACTCCAGGGCCAATCCCCAATAAGGGTTACGTGGCAGGGGCTTCGTTTCATAGAGATGGCTCTATTTCTGGCCCTAAAACACTTCCTCCAGCAGTTGAGAGGCTAACATGTCCTAGTGTGGCTGGACAACACTACGGTAGTCTTATATATAAATCGCCAGGGCGGGCTGTGCTTGCGCCGTTTGAATAAGCTAGCGCACCAGGTTCTGCTTGGGCACAGGACAAGTTCCTGTCCCCCAGGGCGATTTACATTCCAGGGCATATAATGTGGGAGCAGATGTGCTGTCCAGTCAAGCTCTGACACACAGGGAATGGAAACCCCACCCCGAAGTAGTCAGTCAATCTGCAAGAGATTTCATGTAGCAGAGGTGGACCTCTTTGCCTCGCAGAAAACAGCAAATGTCCCCTTTACTACTCTCTGACTCTTCCAGCTCTCCTGGGTCTGGACGCCTTGGCCCATACGTGGGCCAGATTATGCCTTTATGCATTTCCCTGATAGCTCTGCTCCTGGGAGCCTTGGCGAGGGTCGTCAACAGGATTTGCGCCTCTGACTGATAGCGCCTTGTTGGCAGACCAGAATGTGGTTCTCGGATCTAATATCTCTCCTTGACGGTTTCCAGTGAGGAGCGATCTTCTGTCTCAGGCGCAGGGGACAATTCATCCCCGGCCTGAGCTCTGAAACCTTTACATCTGGTGTTTTGTGCTCGAAGGTTTGATTGACAATCCTTTTGAACCACTAGAGTCAGCGCCTGTTAGGTTTCTGACTCTTAAGATGTTTTTTTTCATGGCTGTTACTTCCCTAAAGAGAACTGGAGATCTGCAGGCTTTGTCAGTCTCTCCATCTTGCCTAGACTTTGCCCCTGGGCTGGTTAAAGCTATTCTGCATCCTCACCCGAACTATCTTCTGAAAGTTCCATTCTCAACCATGCACCCAGTTGTTCTTGAAGCATTCTGTCCTCCGCCTTTTACAGCTCCGGAGCAAAATTTAAATTCAAATTTTATTTGTCACATGCACAGTCATACACAGTACGATATGCAGTGTAAAATATACTTTACAAATAAGAACAAAATATTTATAAAAAAAGCAAAATATCAATATATCAAATATAAAAATATAAAAAAGAAAATACAAATAGAAATTTGTCAAAAACAAATTTAGAATTTTTAAATGGCTGTGGTGTGCAAGTATGCATTAAAAAGTGACTTTGTAAAGTGTCTTATTTAAAGTGATATGTGCATTATTTAAAGTGATTTGTGCAGTGGAGTTACAAAAAGATGGTAATTAGTCCTGTGTTGTGTTGTGGTTGAGAAACCTTATCGCCTGCGAGAAGAAGCTCCTCCTCAGTCTCTCTGTGTTGGCCTTCAGGGAGCGGAATCACTTCCCAGACCGCAACAGAGAGAGCAGTCCATTGTTGGGATGGCTGAGGTCCTTCACTATCTTCCTGGCTTTGATCCAGCACCGCTTGCTGTAGATTGAGTGCAGGTCAGGGAGCTCTGTGCGGATGGTGCGCTCAGCTGATCGCACCACCCTCTGTAGAGCTCGTCTGTCCTGTAAGATGCTGTTTCCAAACCAGGTAGTGATGTTTCCCGTCAAGATGCTCTCTATGGTGCAGGAGTAGAAATTCCTGAGCACCTTGGAGGGCAGTCTGAAGTCTCTCAAGCGTCTTAGGTGGTAGAGACGCTGCCGGGCCTTTTTTACCACGGTGTTGATGTGACAGGACCATGACAGGTCCTGCGTGATGTGAACACCGAGGTATCGAAAGCTGTCCACTCTCTCCACTGGGCTCCTGTTGATGATGGGGGTCTGATAGTTCCTCTCCTGCTTTGTACAAAAGTCCACTATCAGCTCCTTTGTCTTGCTGACGTTCAGGAGGAGATTGTTCCTCTGGCACCATTTCTCCAGATTTTCAATCTCCTCTAGGTAGGCCGACTCATCGTTGTTCGTGATCAGGCCCACCACAACAGTGTCGTCAGCAAACTTGATGACGGTGGTGGAGTTGGTAGTGGCCACGCAGTCATAGGTGTACAGACAGTACAGCAGGGGGCTCAGAACACAACCCTGGGGGGCTCCAGTGCTGAGAGTGAGGAAGGCTGAGACATGTCCGCCCATCCTTACCGCCTGTGGTCTGCCAGTCAGAAAATTGGAGATCCACTGACACATTGATGAGCTGAGTCCCAGGTGCTCCAGCTTGGTGGTGAGTGTGGAGGGAATTATGGTATTAAAAGGAGAGCTGTAGTCGATGAAGAGCATTTTCACATAATTCCCCCTCCGAGTGTCCAGGTGAGTGAGAGATGTATGGAGGAGATGAGCGATAGCGTCATCCGTAGAGCGGTTTGGATGGTAAGCGAACTGTAGTGGGTTCAGTGTGTCTGGTAGTGAAGAGATGATGAAGTCTCTGACCACGCGTTTAAAGCACTTCATCACTACTGAGGTGAGGGCTACAGGGCGATAATCGTTGAGGGGAGCAGGATGAGGTTTCTTCCGAACAGGAACAATGATGGACTCTTTGAAGCATATGGGGATTACCGACTGAGATAAAGAGATGCTGAATATCTCAGTGAACACAGGTGCTAGCTGGTCTGCGCAGGCTCTGAGAATATGACCCGAGATGCCGTCTGGTCCTGCTGCTTTCCTGGTGTTCACTTTCTTGAAGGCTCTCCTCACGTCGTGCTCGGTGATGATGAACGCGCTTCCGGTGCTGGCAGTGTCTTTCTGTCTGCAGCCGTTAGCGCCGCTAGCATTAGCATCGCTAGCGTCTTTAGCTGCAGCCTCGAAGCGAGCATAGAAGTGTTCAGCTCGTCTGCCAGAGTCGCGTCCGCATTTGTCATACCAGATGTTGTTGCTTTATAACCCGTAATTGTCCTTAGTCTCTGCCACAGGCTCCTAGAGTCACTCTGTTGCAGTTGTGACTTTAGTTTTCCCCTGTAGCGCTGCTTCGCCTTTTTCACCGCCTTCCAGACGTTATATGACGCAACCTTGTACGGTTCTATGTCCCCCGACGCTTGACCGTTATATATCAATGATCTACAGTAGTTGATGAATTGGAATGGTTATTACCGTCGCGCTCACCGCCGTGTAAAAACGTCAGCGGCCAAAATAAATCAGTTGCATTTTAAAGTCATTCGTAAAATGGCCGCCTGGTGGCGCAAAGTGACATTTTCGCTCGTTGCAGTAAATACAATAGTGACTGTTATACAGCGTATCTCTGTATCTGTTTATTGTTATTTAAGTTCTGGATTATTTTAGGTACTTTAAACACATTGTTGGGTTGCTCATGTTGGCTCATATGAGATGTAGTTTACAAATGAACACCTGGTTGGGTTATTTTGACCCAACAACTGGTTTATTCATTATTCTTTCGTTTCTCCTAATATCAGCCTGCAGAATGTTCGAAATATTACTGTTATTGTGTCACAGGTGTAGCTTTAAGAGTTGTTTAGGCAGGAATGCGTGTGTATACAGCTCAAAACCTCCATCAGTTATTAAAGATAGCATCTATTTAGAAAAAATGCCCCGCGATTTAGAAACTTCAGGAAATCTCCCGGCGCTCTGCGCATAACACTGGGCCAACTCATGTCGGAAAGAATTTATAAACGGTTTCTAAACATGGGCTATTGTTTTTTTTACTTATAATATTTGTTAATTTAATTTAATTTAAGTGAGGTTTGGGCTCAGGACTTCGATTCGGCATCGTGATTCTCCTCTTTAATTTACTCCATAGTCTAAATCAGCACTCATAAAGTTTTCCATGAAGTTTGATTATGGATGCGTCATGAAAACAGCAAGCAGACTGACTCTGACCATTTAAAAAAACGTTTGAGTTCATTTTCTGACGCGCTTAAGTTCACCAAAAACAATACAGAACAGCGCACCTTATTTGCTTTCAAACATTTACAAAATCATTAAGTTTGAGTGCGCTTAAATAAAAGTTGAGTCTTATAAATGCCATGTAGTCTTATATAGTTTTATTATATAGTTTTTGCACATTAATCTGACAACAGTTTTTTTCAGCCTGTCACTGTCATGTCTTGCATACTGAAGAAGACGAACGCAGGTGCAAGTTAGATGAGAAAACAGGTTTATTATCTTCTTCGTATTAAATAAACTTAACAGCACAAAACTAAAACAGAACAAAACCAAATGAAAACTGAACGGCTCAGCAACCGTGTCCCAGGCTGGGTCTGCAGGGGGCTGTGTAATGCGCACTTGAGAATGCGAGTACTCCCTTCTTGCACGGGAGATAACTAATAGGTGGACTGACGTTCCACAAACATACGTGTAACCTTAATGAAAGTCCTTTAAGATCCACCGCCACCTCCTGCAGACGCCACTCAGTCCTGGGAGAGAGAGAGAGAACATACAAAGGGTGAGAAACAAACTTAACGTGCATATCAGTGACCAGACGAGGTGGTATGGGTTCGGCTGGGTTAAATAGAGTGACACAGGAGGTAGACACAGGTGATATTTGTTTGGTGTTTGATTAAATCAAATGGGGGAACAATACCGACACAGACACACTAGGGGGAGACAAAAGCCACAGCTCAGTAATCCGGTGAGCCTGATCTTACTCCCCAGGACTGAGGTGGCCCAGATGTGACAGTACCCCCCCCCCCCCCCCCAGGACCGGCTTCCCGAGGGAGGTGGGGGTGCGCTCTCTGCGGTTCCCGCGGGAGTCTGGACCCACCGGCCTGCTGGGATGGCCGGCGGGCGGGTCAGCCCGGAGGTCGCGGAGCTGGGCGATCCGGCCGCTCTCGATGGAATTCTGATATGAGTTCTGGGCTCAGGATGTCTCTGGCCGGGACCCAACTGCGCTCCTCGGGTCCGTACCCCTCCCAATCAACGAGATATTGAAGAGAGCCTCCTCTCCTCCGGGAGTCCAGAAGTCGTTGGACTCGGAATGCAGGGGCGCCCGCTATTTCCACAGCCCCAGGGAGCGACGGGTTGGTGACACCCCCGTCTAGGGGCCCCCGGATCACTGGCCTGAGAAGAGAAACATGGAAGACAGGGTTAATACGCAAGTGGTTGGGTAGTTTTAACTTAAATGAAACGGGGTTGACTTGTGCTATAATAGGGAAAGGACCGATGTATTTAGGGGATAACTTACGACAGGGGAGATTAAGAGAGAAATCCTTTGTCGAGAGCCAAACTCGATCTCCTATCTGGAGCGGAGGACTATCTCCTCGCCGTCTATCAGCGAATTTTTTTGAATCGTTGAACTGCTTGGGAGATGTTAGTATGAGCATCCTCCCATACCTTCTCCGCCCTGTTGAACCACTGATCCACCACGGGGATATCAGTGGGAGTGGCATCCCAGGGACAGAGCGGAGGTTGGTGTCCGAGTGTGCATTGAAACGGCGTTAAGCCGGTCGAGGAGTGTTGAAGTGAATTTCGCGCATACTCCGCCCAGATTAAACAGTCTGCCCATTCATGCTGTCGACTACTACAGTATGCGCGGAGGTACCTCCCGAGGTCCTGGACAGTCCGCTCTGCCTGCCCATTAGACTCGGGGTGATAGCCCGACGTTAGGCTAACAGTGGTCCCCAACTTCTGGAAAAAAGCTTTCCAGACTTTTGCGATAAATTGGGGACCACGATCTGAAACAATGTCCTTCCGGGATGCCATAGTAGCGAAACACTTTAGTGAATAGGGTTTCTGCCACCTGGAGGGCGGTTGGGAGGGAGCGAAATGGAATGAACCGGCAACCTTTAGAAAAACGATCCACTACTACCAGGACCGTTGTGTACCCTCGTGATACCGGCAGGTCCGTCACAAAGTCCACCGCCAGGTGTGACCACGGCCTGTTCGGTATCGGAAGGGGCATTAATTTACCAACAGGTAGATTTCTAGGGGTTTAGTTTGTGCACAAACTGCGCAAGACGAAACTACTGTTTTCACGGATTTCCACATATTCGGCCACCAGAATTTCGGTTTTAATAGTTTCCCTGTTTTTAATATACCGGGGTGACCGGAAGCTAAGTTGGTATGAGCTTCGATGATGACGCGTTCTCGTAATGTCTCCGGTACGTATGTCCAACCCGGAGGGCAGCCAGGCGGCACCTGTTGGGACCGTGTAGCCTGCGCGATCTCCGAGTCGATATCCCATACGATCGGAGACACTACGAGTGACGAGGGCAGTATCGGCTCCGGATCGTGGTCTCGGTCCGGTGTGGGAAAACAGCGGGAAAGTGCGTCCGCTTTTTTATTCTTAGAGCCGGGGCGATAAGTGATGATGAAGTGGAAACGCGTGAAAAACAGCGCCCATCGGGCTTGACGAGAGTTTAGTTTTTTTGCTTGTTGGAGGTACTCTAGGTTCCGGTGATCTGTAAGCACCGTGAACGGGTGTTCGGCTCCCTCCAACCAATGCCTCCACTCCTCTAACGCCGCTTTTATTGCTAACAGTTCACGATTGCCGATATCATAATTGCGCTCGGCAGGTGTTAGTTTACGAGAAAAGAAGGCGCAGGGGTGGAGTTTCTCTGGGTGGCCCTGACGCTGTGACAGCACCGCTCCGAGTCCTACCTCTGACGCATCGACCTCCACTACGAAAGGCTTGGTGGGGTCAGGCAGTTTTAAGATAGGCGCAGAGGAAAAAGCTCGTTTTAAGCGCTGGAATGCCGTGCGCGCTTCCGGCGTGAACGCACCTAGCCTTTGGGGTTTTCCCCTTAACAAATTTGTGAGCGGCGCTGCCAGCATACTAAAGCCCCTAATGAAGCGCCGATAAAAATTGGCAAACCCAAGGAAACTCTGTAGCGCCTTCACTGTAGTGGGTTCCGGCCATGATTGCACCACCGTTACCTTGGCGACGTCCATTTAGACCCCCTGTGGTCCTATGCGATAGCCGAGAAATGCGATCTCCGTTTTATGGAATTCACATTTCTCCGCCTTCGCATAGAGCCCATGTTCGCGCAGTCGACGTAGAACGGCGATTACATGATGGACGTGTTCCTCATATGACCGAGAATATACTAAGATATCATCCAAGTATACTATGACAAACCGGTTTAACATATGACGGAACACGTCATTCATGAACCCCTAAAACACCGCAGGTGCGTTTACCAGTCCATAAGCCATTACGTTATATTGGTAATGACCTGATGTCGTGCTAAACGCAGTCTTCCACTCATCGCCCTTGCGAACACAAACGAGGTTATAAGCGCTGCGGAGGTCGAGTTTCGTGAAGATGGACGCGCCGCGGAGCTGGTCGATAGCGGCCGGTACCAAGGGCAGTGGGTGCTTATATTTTACTGTAATAGTATTGAGTCCCCTATAATCAATACAAGGTCGAAGACCCCCCCCCCCCTTTTTTCTCGATAAAGAAAAAACCTGCCGACGCCGGAGACGTGGACCTGCTGATGAGTCCCTGCCGGAGAGCTTTACTCACGTATTCCTCCATTGCCCGTGTTTCTGCTACAGACAATGGATAAATGCGCGAGCAAGGTGGTGTTTTCCCCGGCAGAAGCTCAATCGCGCAGTCCCACGGACGGTGAGGAGGGAGTCGTGCGGCTGCCCTAATACTAAACACGTCACTGAAACTTTCGTACTCAGATGGCACTGTAGTAGACATTAGGGCGATAGGGCTTTCAATGGTGGTAGTTTGGACCTTCAACCTGGAAGGTTTACAGAATTTTTTGCATCTGGGGGACCAAGAAATGATGCGTGAACCTGCCCAATCAAAATTTGGATTGTGGGAGCTTAGCCATGGGAGACCCAGCACGACGGCTTGGTCCATCCGTGAAATTACAAAGAATTTTAATTCCTCGGAGTGACCGGGGAATGTTAACCACAGGGGCACGGACAGAAGTTTAACTGGCGATTGTTTTAATGGTTTGCCATCTAGAGCTTTGATCTGAATCGGGTTTGGAAGCTTCGACACAGGAGCTCGCAGCGCGGAAAGAAGAGAGGAGGAAATGAAATTCCCAGCCGAACCGGAATCTATTAAGGGGAAAACAGAAACAGATTGGTTAAGGTATGAAAGTGATGCATGTAAACAAAAAGTATGATGTGTGCGTGGGGGTGAGTGTGCCGTTACTCGAATTAAAGGACAGTTCGTAAGAAGATGCGTGCCCCCTCCGCAGTAAAGACAAAGTCCCGACGAAATTCTCCTGCGTCTCTCCTGGGCCGACAGGCGAGAGGTGCTGACGTCCATGGGTTCGACCTCATTCCCCTGGCGTGGTTCGACGGGGGTTTTATTGAGGCTGTCTCTGTGCGAAAAGTCGGATTTTCCCCCTACACCTTTAGAAAGGGGGGGGCGCCGTCGTCCGCGGAGATGCTGGTCCAGTTTGATTGCGAGTTCGATGGTTTCATCCAGGTCGAGGTCCGCGTCTCGGCAGGCTAATTCTAGCTGGAGTTCTGGCTGCAACCCGTCCCGGAATCGCGCGAGTAAACTTTTCTCGCACCAGCCACTCTCCGCGGTGAGAATTCTGAACTTGACGGCGTAATCCGCCACCGCGAGGTGTCCTTGTTTAATCCTCAATAGCTGTTGTTCCCCCGTCTTGCCATGATCTGGATGTTGAAACACCGTGCGAAAGGCGTGGAGGAACCGGCCGTAGTGAGACGTCACCATCCCACCTGCGCTCCACACGGCGGTGGCCCAGTCCATCGCTGGTCCAGTGAGCTGTTGTATGACGAAACTGATTTTCTTCTGATCCGGCAGGTCGGGGTAATCAGCGAGGTACAGCTCGCATGCCATAAGGGACTTTTTGCACCCCTCCGGATCTCCGGCGTATCATTCCGGAGGGGTGGCTCTAGGTGGTGATGGTGTGGAGCGCTGTGGAGGAGAGGCAGGGGCAGGGCGGTTGCCTGAGATGTCGCGCACGCTGCGAGCCAGGTCGCTTACAGCCCTGGCCAAACTGTCCATCTGCCCCTGTTGCCGGCGGATGTAATCAAGGATGGGGACTTCATCTTCTGGGAGGGGGGTCCTTGCTGCGTTCTGTAGGGTCTGGTCATCTGTCATGTCTTGCATACTGAAGGAGACGAACGCAGGTGCAAGTTAGATGAGAAAACAGGTTTATTATCTTCTTCGTATTAAATAAACTTAACAACACAAAACTAAAACAGAACAAAACCAAATGAAAACTGAACGGCTCAGCAACCGTGTCCCAGGCTGGGTCTGCAGGGGGCTGTGTAATGCGCACTTGAGAATGCGAGTACTCCCTTCTTGCAGTCCTGGGAGAGAGAGAGAGAACATACAAAGGGTGAGAAACAAACTTAACGTGCATATCAGTGACCAGACGAGGTGGTATGGGTTCGGCTGGGTTAAATAGAGTGACACAGGAGGTAGACACAGGTGATATTTGTTTGGTGTTTGATTAAATCAAATGGGGGAACAATACCGACACAGACACACTAGGGGGAGACAAAAGCCACAGCTCAGTAATCCGGTGAGCCTGATCTTACTCCCCAGGACTGAGGTGGCCCAGATGTGACAGTCACGGCGTGCGCCCAAATCAATATCGCTCCTCGCTCACTAGTTAGGCGTTTTTCCCTTCAGACATGCGAAGCAGCGGGACCGCAGAATTACACATGACTGGTGAGCTATCGTTGCTATCGTTGCCCGGGCTTGCACCCCGCGCTATAAAATACTCGGGGTTTGTTGGGTTAAAGTGGATTTTACTACGCTCTGTGTATGCAACACGCGTGCAACAACGCGGAAGTGCGGCATGCAAGTGGGGCAAATGGAACGCGCCCCGGGGACTTCAAAGGAGCGAGAGGTGGGAGGGGCCGGTCCGGCCAGACAACATTCAAATACAAATTATTCACCCTCCCCAGGTGTGGATCGGCTGTTCTCACCTATACATTCAGAGGAACAGAAATGCACTTCTCCCCACTTTAAAAACCTCTTGAATCTGAGGCTGACTTTCAGTGATTTAAATTTGTGTAATTTTAATCTTCTGGATTCTAGATTCTAAAGTTAACATTGTTGCCTTTTTAATCCTTGGAATGGAAGAACTTGAGATTTTCCTTATAATAGCGTAAATTGCATTGTTTTTAATCAGTCTATACACAATAATCTTCTTTGGTATTTTTATAAAAAAACGGGTATGGGGGCTATCTTGTTTTATTAATCCTTGTGCCTGGTTTAGGTTTGGTATTTAGTGCGCATCTGTTATATTACAACTAAATACCTTTTATTGGGGGTTAAGTGACTGATGTGCCTAACATTTTGCCTTTGTTTCACTGAATAATCAACCACCGCGACACCCCCCTCTCTCTCACACACACACACACACACACACACACACAGAGCCGACCAAATCATTAGCACCTCCCTCCCCCAGCACAGCCATTTACTTTCTATCCATTTATTTACATCTGAACTGAGTCGTTTGGGTAACATGGGTCGAACCCCTTACAAATCATAACAGTCTACTGCATTTCATTCTTAGAATAACGCAAAAACACAAGCGGGGCTGAATGACCGACATCTGCTGACGCAGTAGAACGTCCTAACACTGTTTTAATTTTATGGTCATTTATTTCAGTTAATAAATCTACTATAAATTTAAAGAACACAAAAAATAAGATGACACAAAACCCTACACGCTTCTTTTCTAATTACAAGTGATAAAATCTAAAGGCTCACTGTGTTAACATTTATTGTGCTAAAATTTGATCCTAATAAGATTTGATTTAATTTGAATTCTAGAACAGTGGCAGCTGGAACACCTAAAATAGATGCAGGATTATTTTTTATAATCTAAATAAAAATGCTTTTTTAAACGTGGGCTATTGTTATTTACTTGCAATATTTGTTAATTTAATTTAAATGGGGTTTGGTCTCCGAAATGTTGAGCATCAGGATCCTCTTCTTTACTTTCCTACGTAGAATCAGCGCTTAATCGCAGGCATAAAGTTTTGTAAATTCGTTTAATGTTTAATAGTAAATAATGACCCCCGTTGCGCTGTACCACCGCTCGGAAAACCTTATGAAATACAAGTTAAAGACAATTATGATGATCTGCCACGGCTTGTGTCTGTGATAGGCGTGCGCCCAAATCTACTACTTGGCGAGTAGAACCGGGCTACCCCAGCATACTGGGGAAACGGAAGAGGACGCTGGCGTTGTTTGTTCGCCGCTTCTCTGTTTCTCCGTTTCTCCGCCAAAACAGTAAGCGAGTAAAATTAGGAGAAAATCAAGGAGTTTAGTAACTTCATCAGCACTTAATGCCCTTAATGCTCTAGTCCCCGGACTTGCCTCAAAACATGTTTTATGACCTTGGCTGCTGTTACTGGGAAATCTGTTGTGCCTTCGCTCTTGGCTAGCGTGATGCTAACCTACTCGGTAGCGGACCTCCTGAGCCTCAACAACAGCAACCTCCCTGTGGATCCCCTGGACATTTCCACCATCAAGCGACTGGGTCTTCTTCGCCGATGTCCGTACGTCCACAGAAGTTGTCGAAGAAAGTTTATTTTCCATCGGACAGGTTTCACCGTGCCGGTTATTTGGTCAGCTGGATGCTCTGGCGCACGGCGATTACGTCATCAGAACACTATGGCTTTTGGGACTTGTAGTCCTGATACTGCTGCAGAGGCTCCTGTGGCTTTTCGGATGCGAGAAGTAAAACGTGGAGTGGATTTTAATTTTCTCAGGACTTTTAAAAGGCATATGGCAGCGTCTCCTTTTAAAGTTGGACTTTTTAACGTTCAATCTCTGAGTAATAAAGCATGTCTCATTCAGGAGCATGTTCAGGACAAGGATTTGGATATAATCTGCCTTACAGAGACTTGGCATCAGCGAAATAGTTTCTCGGTTCTCAATGAGGCCTGTCCACCAGGATATAATTATCTTGAAAGAGCACGAAGCTCGGGCCGTGGCGGTGGTTTAGCCGTCATCTCTAAGGATCATCTGGGCCTTTGTCCTGTAGCTTTGCCTGTGCTGTCTTCCTTTGAATGTCTGGCCTTTTCTTCCAAACCACCGCACTCAATGACAGTACTTCTTATTTACAGGCCTCCCAAATACTGCCCTTTCTTTCTCTCTGAGATATCAGAGACCCTGTCATCATTTTGTGTCACTTCATCTAATCTGCTCATATTGGGTGATTTCAATATTCATGTTGATACTCCTGCAAATCATCAGACTGCTGAATTTCTTCAACTGCTGGATTGCCTGAACCTGAAACAACATGTTAAATCTCCAACACACTCTAGAGGACACACTCTGGATTTAGTCATTACAAACTCTTTACCTGTGCATCATCTTTCTGTATATGACCTGGGCGTGTCAGATCACAAAACCATTTACATGGAGTTTCTTTCTCAAAGTTCGTCCATGAAGCCGAAGCGGCAGATTTCCTTCCGAAATCTAAAAACTATTAATAGTGAACTTTTTGCAGCGGATCTTAATGATCACATTCCAGTTTCTTTATCAATCTCCATCGATTCAGTAGACTTCTACAACTTCACCCTCTCCACTATCTTGGACCGTCACGCTCCCGCTAGAACAAGGACAGTTACCTTTTCGCGCTCAGCTCCTTGGTATACATCAGAGCTGAGGAAACTGAAGGCAGCTGGTAGAGCACTGGAGAGACGCTTTTTAGCTTCGGGTCTGCTGGTTCACAAGCTGGCTTACCAGAAACACCGTAAACTATATGCAAGGGCTCTCAAAAATGCTCGATCATGTTTTTACTCATCTATAATTTTTAATAACCCGGGTAATTCTAAGACTCTTTTTTCCACCATCACTCACCTCCTACAGCCTCGAACACCATCACTTACTGACCCTACTGATGACCTTTGTAACAAATTCATCGCCTTTTTTCAAAATAAGATCCGAATAATACGCTCTTCACTTGTAACTCCCCTCACTGCTCACACCACTGGTGCCAACACATTTCTCGGGAATCCTCCTATTTTTTGGTCTTTTCCTCAGGTATGTGTGCAGGAGGTTGAGGCCGCTGTTAGGGTCATGAAACCCTCTACATGCGCCCTTGACCCCCTCCCAACTGCCCTGGTCAAGGCAAATATGGCCTCTCTTGGTCCCCCCATTACTACCATTATTAACCAGTCCCTCCAGTCTGGTTATGTTTCCTCTAGTCTGAAATTGGCCATAATCAAGCCTCAGCTTAAAAAGCCTAATCTGGACACTCAAGATCTGGCAAATTACAGACCCATTTCCAATCTCCCCTTCCTCTCGAAAGTTCTGGAAAAAGTGGTCTCAGTTCATCTCCAAAAACATCTCTATGATAATAAAATACTGGACAAATTTCAATCTGGTTTCCGCTCTGCGCATAGCACTGAAACTGCATTGATCCGGGTCACAAATGACCTGTTGATTACTGCAGACTGTGGCTTTTCCTCTCTTCTTGTCCTTTTGGATCTCTCAGCAGCTTTCGACACAGTTGACCATGACATCCTTCTTCACCGTTTACAATACCTAGCGGGGTTTACGGGCACTGCCCTAGATTGGTTTAAGTCATACTTGACAGACAGATCTGAGTTTGTCTCCATTGGCCACGCTAAATCATTAAGTCACCCTGTCACTTGTGGTGTTCCTCAGGGATCAGTGTTGGGGCCTATTCTTTTTAATTTGTATATGGCTCCACTTGGGCGTATCATTAACAGCTGTGGGGTCTCGTTTCACTGTTACGCTGATGATACTCAGCTGTACTTGAAGCTGGATGGTAATCCACTTGAGCCCCCTTCTACCTCACCAGCTTCTGTGGCATCTATGCCCTCCACCCCCCCCGCACTCACTGCTTGTCTGGATGAGATAAAGGCATGGATGGAGCAAAACTTCCTTCATCTTAACAGTTCAAAAACTGAAGTGATTCAGATTGGCACTCCACACCAAATTCAGCAACAAAAATTTTTTAGTATTTCTTTTTCTGGTCAGGACATTTCTCTCTCTAAAACAGTCACCAACCTTGGTGTTATTTTTGACCCTTATCTTACTTTTGAAAGCCATATCAAGCACATTTGCAAAATTTCTTTTTTCCATCTTAGAAATATTGCTAAACTTCGGCCTGCACTCTCCCTCTCTGATGCAGAAAAACTGTTCCATGCCTTTGTCTCGTCCAGATTGGATTACTGTAATGCACTTCTTATCGGGATTCCTGGCAAAAATACACAAAAACTTCAGTATGTGCAGAACTGTGCTGCCAGGGTTCTGATGAGAGTGAGGAAACACGAGCACATCACTCCCGTGCTACGTTCCCTTCACTGGCTTTCTGTTACTGCACGGATCACCTACAAAATTTCTTTGCTCACCTTTCAATGTCTGTATGGAGATGCGCCTGTATACTTAAAAGAACTCCTTACCACTCACTGTCACCAGCGTACTCTACGCTCCACTAACACACACCTCCTTTTACTTCCTAGGACTCGCTCCCGTACCACTGGAGATAGAGCCTTTTCCTGTGCTGCCCCACGGCTGTGGAATACCCTTCCTCCTCATTTAAGGGCTCCACAGTCTGTGACATGTTTTAAGACAAACCTGAAAACGTTTCTTTTTAATCAATGTTTTAACTGATTATTTAACTGTGTAATTATTGCTGTTTTTTATGTGATGTTTTTCTTAATTGTCTGACTGCACTCTGAGATTTTCCTTGTAAAATGTAAAGTGCATTATAAATTAAATTCATTATTATTATTATTATTACTATCGCTACTCGCTCACTCCGTAGGCTCCCTGAATAGGCAGCAAAGGGGACGGAGCTGCCTATTCGTGCCGGCTGGCGATAATTAACGTTAATATGATCTCGGGCTTGCTCCGCATTATAAAAGCAAGGCGCAGAGTTTTGTCCGAGCTCTGGGAAGTACGTGATGTGATGTGCGATGTGACGCGCCCCAGGGACTTTAAACAAGGACACTAGAATTCCGCCCTTTGAGGACAGCGCGAGAAAGAGCTGCGCGAGCTCCCGCGGCACCTTCACTCCCGCACCGTGCCCGCCCTCGCAGCCCCGCTGCCGAAGAGGAAAAGGCTGCGCGGACGTTTGTGTTAAGTTTTTACGTCAGCGAGGACTCGCGCCGGCCATCGACAGCGGGAGAAGCGCTGCCTCCGCGTGCTCAGTTCTGCCACTCCGCGCACCAACACTTATCGTCAGCTGTGTGCCCGCATGCCAGTGTGGCACAGCCCCCGGAACTGCACATGCACAACCTTTATCCCATTCTTTCCATTCTTCCTCCTTCAACACTTTCCTTCCCCATTTTACCTAAATAAATTACCCTTTTTCCGTAAGACCTCACCTCGTGTCCGTGCTTTATGCTGCAAATGCACAAAGCCAAACGGTACCACCGAGAGCCGCGACAGTAGAACCTACATTCCGATTGAGTAACCACTGTAGTGTTCTTTCACCCCTGGTGGGGCAGGTGATGTGCTGAAAAATGTTCGGACAATCTAAAATTGGACGCAGCCCCCGTTCCTCTTGGGAACCAAGAAATACCAATTGTAGTAGCCTGACTCTCTGTCTGGTAGGGGAACATATTCTATGGCCCCTTTTCCCAGCAACTTTTGTAACTCCGGAGTCAGCAGATGCACCCTTTCCGGTTTCATGGAAGTGAAGACCACGCTGTTGAAACGCGGAGGGCGATGTGAGAACCGAATCCTGAAGCTTCTCTTAGTACCCAAGGAGATATACTTAGCAGTAGCTTCCAAGCTAGTTTCACCGTAAGGGGCTAAAGTCTAGGCGGCTTGGTTAGACGGCGGGGGGCGTGTTAGAGGTTGGCACTGTTAAAGTCCCCCGCCACAATAAGCACAGCGGCCCGGTGTTGTGTCTGGTGCCGTGTGAGCGCCTCATGCAGCTCGCATAAGGCAGTGTCCGTGTCCGCTTGTGGTGGAATATAAACGCCGCTGATTATGACCGATGTAAACTCCCGAGGTAGATAAAAAGGATGACACATGATGGACAGTAGTTCCAGGTTGGGTGTGCAGGAGCGTGTAAGAGGAACAACGCTCGCGCTGTTGCACCAGCTGCTGTTTACCGTTACGCCGCCTCCCCTTGACTTCCCCAAGTCCCGCGTCCTGTCCATGCGGTGAACCAAGAAGAACTCGGCCGGCTGGATGGCGTGGTCCGGCACCGCTGGGTTCAGCCATGTCTTGGTGAAGCAGAGGAGATTGCAGTCCCGAATGTCTCTTTGGAACTTTATCCTGGCCCTGAGGTCATCGAGTTTGTTCTCCAGTGACTGGACGTTGGCGAGCAGGATGCTAGGCAGAGGTGTGCGGTGTGCACACAACACCGGGACGCTGCGCTTATTGTGGCAGGGGACTTTAATAGTGCCAACCTCAAACGCGCAGCGGCGAACTTTTATCAGCATATCAAAGGACACTAGATCATTGTTACACAACGGTCAAGGACGGCCATAAGGCACAATCTCGTCCACCTTTTGGTAAATCCGACCACGCCGCCATCTTCCTCATGCCAAAATACAAACAAAGGCTGAAACAGGAAGTTCCGGTTCAGAGGGAGGTCGCGCGCTGGACGGACCAATCGGTGGCCGCGTTACAGGACGCACTTGATGACGCAGACTGGGACATGTTCAGGAACAGCTCCGATGACGTCAGCGTGTTTACGGAAACGGTTGTGGGATTCATCAGGAAACTAGCAGATGATATCGTGGAGAAAAAGACTATTAGAACGTTTCCCAACCAAATGCCGTGGGTGGATAAAACCATCCACAACGCTCTGAGATCCGCTGCCTACAACACGGGACTTGCGTCGGGGGACATGGAACCATACAAGGGTGCGTCGTATAGCGTCCGGAAGGTGGTGAAAGAGGCGAAGCAGCGCTACGGGAGAAAACTAGAATCACAGCTCCAACAGAGTGACTCTAGGAGCCTGTGGCAGGGACTAAGGACAATTACGGACTATAAAACACCAACAACCGGTATGACGAACGTGGACGTGACTCTGGCAGACAAGCTAAACCCTTCTATGCTCGCTTCGAGGCTGCAGCTAAAGACGCTAGCGATGCTAATGCTAGCGGCGCTAACGGCTGCAGACACCGAAAACGCGTTTACCATCACCGAGCATGATGTGAGGAGAGCCTTCAAACAAGTGAACACCAGGAAAGCAGCAGGACCAGACGGCATCTCAGGTCGTATCCTCAGAGCCTGCACAGACCAGCTAGCACCTGTGTTCACTGAGATATTCAACATCTCTTTATCTCAGTCGGTGATCCCCACATGCTTCAAAGAGTCCATCATTGTTCCTGTCCCGAAGAAACCTCATCCTGCTTCTCTCAATGACTATCGCCCTGTAGCCCTCACCTCAGTAGTGATGAAGTGCTTTGAACGCCTGGTTAGAGACTTCATCATTTCTTCACTACCAGACACACTGGACCCACTACAGTTCGTATACCGTCCAAATCGTTCCACAGACGATGCCATCTCTCATCTTCTCCACAAATCACTTACTCACTTGGACACTAGAAGGGGGAATTATGTTAAAATGCTCTTCATCGACTAAAGCTCTGCATTTAATACCATAATTCCCTCCACACTCACCATCAAGCTGGAGCACCTGGGACTCAGCTCATCAATGTGTCAGTGGATCTCCAACTTCCTAACTGGCAGACCACAGGCAGTAAGGATGGGCGGACATGTCTCAGCCTCCATCACTCTCAGCACTGGAGCCCCCCAGGGGTGTGTTCTGAGCCCCCTGCTGTACTCTTTGTACACATATGACTGTGTGGCCACTACCAGCTCCACCACCATCATTAAGTTTGCTGACGACACCGTCGTGGTGGGCCTGATCTCTGATAACAACGAGACGGCCTACCTGAAGGAGATTAGGACACATCACGCAGGACCTGTCATGGTCCTGTCACATCAACACCGTGGTGAAAAAGGCCCGACAGCGTCTCTACCACCTCAGACGCTTGAGAGACTTCCGACTGCCCTCCAAGGTGCTCAGGAACTTTTACTCCTGCACCATAAAGAGCATCCTGACGGGAAACATATCATCCTGGTTCGGAAACAGCACCATGCAGGACAGACGAGCTCTACAGAGGGTTGTGCGATCAGCTGAGCGCACCATCCGCACAGAGCTCCCTGACCTGCACTCAATCTACAGCAGGCGGTGCTGGACCAAGGCCAGGAAGATCGTGAGGGACCTCAGCCATCCCAACAATGGACTGTTCTCTCTGTTGAGGTCAGGAAAGCGATTCCGCTCCCTGAAGGCCAACACAGAGAGACTGAGGAGGAGCTTCTTCCCGCAGGCAATACGGTCTCTCAATCACACTCACACCACCACACAGTACTGACCCACACATATGGTTTTTACACACACACCCATTCTGGACATTTGTTTACACTAGTGGCCACTACACAACTACACTTCGAGGTCATCAAATCACTCCATCACAAGTCACTAGAAATAAATCACTTTAAGCATATTTGCACTGCATAAGTCACTTTGAATATATGGATTGCACAAACATGGACATTACTATTCTTTTATTACCATTTATTCCGCTGCTCTTATTGTTCTACATTTCTTTATTAAATTTACCCTTTATTTTTAATTTTCATATTTATTTCCCTTCCTATTCATATTCTTTTATTTTTAGGTCACGAGCAGTTGTCTAAGCATTTCAGTGCATATCGTACTGTGTATGACTGTGTATGTGACAAATAAAATTTGAATTTGAATTTATTCTGGGAAATGTAGTTCAACTTAAGAAAAATACAAAAAACTTAAAAAGGAGTCTACGGGTGCACGGCGCCCTCTAGGGGTATTCCTTGACAGAACTAGAGCAAGGCAAGGTAATGCAAGGAAAACTTAATGCAAATGTAAGCTACTTGGAATACAAATATGAGTTTCATGTGGCAAAAGTTGCTTTTTTATTACATCAGAGGAACAGATCGGGTGGTCATAAATCGAGGCAAGATCTCGACCTAGTATGCACCATTTACTGTACTGTCAGTGTATTGCAAATTTGTTTCCTTAAATTTGTAAGCTTATACAAGGTTCATTAGAGTGTTCAGCATCATATCTGTAATGCTGCAGATATCCAGGCAGACAGATCCATGGGCAACCATGCTGTGACCATCTGGACAGGCAGATCTGCTGGTGGCTACACTTGGTTCTATGTCACTCTGGCAGACACCAACCATAGAGTCTGCAGACATAGGGCAAATAAAAAGCGTAATAGGCAAACATGGCCAAGAAGTGGCCACGCTATTTATGGGCTCAAGAAATTTTTAATTAAATCATGACTCAAAATAAAGGCAGTAATGAAATGGCCACATCATTTTTGTGCAGTGGTGTTGGCAGTTTTTTCTTGAAGTTGGAGCAAAAGAGCAAAGAATAAGGAGATTCAGTGCTCTCTTATTGTGGCCATTTTCATACGGAGTATAAAGAGACTCGTGGAGACTGTATCTTGCAGATATTTCCCTTTACTGTATTAGCACCAACTGGTCGGCCTCACAATATCACTCTTGCTCCACCATCATGCTCTCGGACTATTTCAATCACTTCTGGTGAGGCCGATTCATCTCTCCCAACACACACACACACACACTTTCATTCATAAATAACCCGGACTCTGAACAGTCTGTCCATCCACGCACACATCTTTATTTGTATATATTTTGTAAATATTGTTTTTTTGGTGCATGGTTTTGTTTGTTTGTCACTTAATACACTTACAAAAGTTGTTTGCGTCTTTTCTTGTTCTGAGCGGTTAGTACAACACCAGAGCATAGATTAAAGATGCCTCATTGTGTAACCCGAGTAAAACTACTTACTTTGAGCTAACATCGGCCCTTGTCCTGCAGATGCCTGACTAAGTCCTACTTAGTTGTAAAGGTTGACACATCAGATGAGCATTAGGGTAATCCTTTACTAGTGCATGGGTCCTGATCAGAAGTTGCACCACTGTATATATTTCTCACATTGCCTAACCCCCATCAGAAAGGAATTACGGCATTGGAGATTTCAAACTCCTGGCCATGTAATTGGCCCTAGATAAATGAGGACAGTGGCTGGATAGGCAGATCACAAGAACATGGCATACATTTAGGCAGCTAAGCCCCTAAACAGACAGTGGACTCCACATTCCATGCACTGTGCATTTTAGCAGAACATTCTTAAAGCTCAACAATGAGAGATAGACAGAGATGGGTTCTTCCCAGTGTTGTGGCAAATTTTGTAAACTATGCCAATTTTCCAAACAAAATCAATAACTACTCAAGTACTGAAATAACAAAAAAGTTTATTGCAACCAAAAGTAAATGGACAGCACTGGACCAGCCAGACAAAAGACAAACAGGCAAAATTCTGCAAAATTCTCTCTAACTTCCCTAAATTTGACATGGTTTATATACTTTCACTTAACAATTACATCATTGTTTGCTCCTCCTTAAGTCAAGAAATTACTTAATATTCATGAGATGTTAGATAATATTGCTCAGGTCAGATTGATAAAGCACCTCCCAATTACATAATATCTTTTTTTTCTTTTTTCCTTTTATCTCATATTTATTTAAGTCTGGGTAGGCCTAAGAAGTCTTACGCTTTTTTTTTTTTTTCGAAAAACTTTGGCTTGTTCCCTTTTTTTTTGACCAGAACATTGACCACCGTTGGTGACTTTGGTTTTTGTTGTCGGTTGGTTGGTCCGTTTCGTCTGACCATTAGTCTGGGGGTGATATCCGGATGACAGACTACAGGTGGAATTGAACCGGGCGATGAACTGGGGCACACAATGTCTTTTGGGAACCCATGCAAGCGGACTATGTGTTCTAATATCAGCTCGGCTGTCTCTTTGGTCAGGATGGTGTTTTTTCCCTCGGAGACCGACAGGCCCGTGATGAAATCGACGGCAATGTGCGTCCAGGGCCGGCGGGGAACAGGAAGTGGTTAAAGTTCCCCTGGCGCCGGCTGGTTGGTGTCCTTGGCCTTGGCGCACACTGGGCACGCTAAATGAACTCCTCCACATCCTTCGCCATGGATGGCCACCAGAAGGTGCGCTGGATAAATTGGAGAGTGCTCTGAGCTCCGGGTTGTCCAGAGAGTGGAGTGGAGTGGCCCCATTGGAGGATCTCTGCTCTCATGGTGTTGAGTACGTAGAGTCATCCGGGCGGCACACCTGCCGGCTCGGTCTCCGCAGCTGGTGCCTAGAGCGGTGGAGCGGTGGTGAAGTGGCGACAGAAGGCGGAGATGGCAGCAGGGTTGAGGGTGAAGTGACGAGATGATGGACGTGTTAAGGCGGTTAAGGGTGCTGCAACTGTACTGTAGTCCCGAGTAAAGCGACGATAAAAATTTGCAAACCCAAGAAACCGTTAAAGTTGCTTAAGGGTTTTGGGTAGGGGCCAATGACGCACAACTTCCAGCTTCTGCGGGTCAATTGCCCAGGGCGAGATGACAAAGCCCAGGAACGTGGTGGAGCGCTCAAGAAAAGCGCACTTCTCCAACTTACAGTACAGCTGATGGGCAAGCAGTCTTTTTAAGACTGCCCTGACGTGTTAAACATGTTCGCTGACTGTGCGGGAGTAAGTAAGGAAACGAATGCCCACTGGCCTAGCATGTCCCAGAGAACATTGTTTATTAACTGCTGGAAGGCTGCGGGGGCGTTGCAGAGGCCAAAGGGAATGACTAAATTTTTGTAATGTCCAAAAGGGGTGATGAAAGCAGCCTTCCACTCATCACCCACTCTGATGTGCACCAAGTTGTAGACGCTCCGGACGTCCAACTTAGTAAATATGGTGGCACCAGAGAGGGTGTCTGGGGCTGAGTTGGTGAGAGGCAATGGGTGTCGGTTTTTAATGGACGAAGTTGTGTCGAAAGTGGAAGGTGTGTTGCATGCCTCTTGCAAACTTTAGCCAGGTCCCGATAGGCAGCAGGGATGGCATTGGTGTAGACATCAGGGGCTTCGGACCCCCTAGAACACGTCCCAGCCGAGGCCTGTAGGCAAAGTTCGGTGCAGGTCGGGCCCATTGTAGAATCCGGTTTTGGGTCCATGATTATTCGACTGCCCAAGCCACAGAGACCAAGGTGACATCTAGTCATCAGCCTTATCACCACTATCTTTGTCACATCATGGTAATCATCAACCATTTCTTAAAATCTAGAATTTAAAATGTAGGAATGTTTCTGCTTTGTCAATAAAAAAGTAAAAAATAAAATAGAAAGAGTACATCAGAGGCAGTATTTGCTTTGAGGATGCTGGCTGAGAAGTACAGAGAAGGTAATAAAGAGTTGCATTGTGTCTTTGTAGATTTAGAGAAGGCGTACGACAGGAGCTGTGGTGTTGTATGAGGAAGTCTGAAGTGGCAGAGAAGTATGTTAGAGTGGTGCAGAACATGTATGAGAGCTGTAAGACAGTGGTGAGATGTGCTGTAGGTGTGACAGAAGAGTTCAAGGTGGAGGTGGGTCTGCATCAAGGATCGGCTTTAAGCCCCTTTTTGTTTGCTCTGGTGATGGACAGGATGACAGATGAGGTTAGACAGGAGTCTCCATGGACTATGATGTTTGCAGATGACATTGTGCTTTGTAGCGAGAGCAGGGAACAGGTGGAAGAAAATTTGGAGAGGTGGAGGTATGCTCTGGAAAGCAGAGGAATAAAGGTTAGCCGCAGTAAGACGGAATGCATTTGTGTGAATGAGAGGAACCCAAGAGGAACGGTGAGAATACAGGGAGTGGAGGT
Source organism: Clarias gariepinus (assembly GCF_024256425.1). Lineage (NCBI taxonomy): Eukaryota > Metazoa > Chordata > Actinopteri > Siluriformes > Clariidae > Clarias > Clarias gariepinus. Next base: position 264,845 of record NW_026521007.1, read on the forward strand.
AAAGAAGGTGCAGGACTTTAAGTACTTATGGTCAACTGTCCAGAGAAACGGAGAGTGTGGAAAGGAGGTGAAGAGGCAGGTACAGGCAGGTTGGAATGGGTGGAGAAAAGTTTCAGGTGTGTTGTGCGATAAAAGAGTATCAGCGAGAATAAAAGGAAAAATTTACAGGACAGTGGTGAGACCAGCGATGCTCTATGGCTTAGAGACAGTGGCACTGTAGAAATAACAGGAGGCAGAGTTGGAGGTAGCAGAGCTGAATATGTTAAGGTTCTCCTTGGGAGTGACAAGGATGGATAGGATCAAGAATGAGTTCATCAGAGGGACAACCCATGTTAGATGTTTTGGAGATAAAGTCAGAGAGGCCAAATTGAGGTGGTTTGGACATGTTCAGAGGAGAGATGGTGAATATATCGGTAGAAGGATGTTGAGGTTTGAACTGCCATGCAGGAGGTCTAGAGGAAGACCAAAAAGGGGATTTATGGATGCAGTGAGAGAGGACATGAAGGTAGTTGGTGTGAGAGAAGAGGATGCAGAGGATTGGGTTTTATGAAGGCAGATGATTCGCTGTGGCGACCCCTGAAAGGGAACAGCCAAAAGACAAAGAAGAAGTTTCTGTTTTGTCAATACTAATACAACTCAAATTGTGATCGCCACCACTGACTAAAACATCCACAGTTCCCTTTCAAAGGCTACACTCGATGCTGCGTGAAAACGCTATGGGAACATCTTGTCATGTTGCCGGTTGTGAAGCATGTGTGTACCAAACACGCCAAATTTTTGGCTTTTATAACCTCGGTCAGGTGACATCATCTGATAGGACGCACCTGCAGGTTATAAATAGGAGTGAACCGGAAACATTCCTCAGATTCTTGTCTTCACCTAGTTGTGAGCGTGTGTGTCTAACCAGCAAAAATAAGTGTTTAACTCACCGATAATGGCAGAGTTTAAACGAGATGTCCCTCCGTGTGTATAATCCATATCGGAGGGCAATCTCTACACTTTACTGCTTCGATTAAGTGCTACGCGCGCGCCTCGCATTCCTTGAGAATCTTCGAGCCGCCGCGCATTCCTGGGGCTTAAACTCGTGCATCCGGCAGAGCTGTGAGAGACGGATTTAAAACTCCTTTCTTTTGCGTTCTCATCGGATCGGGAAATCCCTCTGTCCACTCGCAAGCGCGCGCCGCGCTTCTTGTGAATGGGCAAGGATAAACATTCTCTCCTGCTTCCGCGGAGATGGTAATAGGCTCTAAGCACTTAAAAATAATAAAAAAAATAAAAAAAAACATAGACGGCAGGTTCTGTCGGGTGGCCGGGGGCGGAGCCTCAACGACGCTCTCTCCCCTTTTCTTAGCAATCTCCATATGAGTTAACCCTTTCATGGAGTAAGCTGTATTCATCCCGTGTTTTCCTGCCATCAACTTATTTATTTATTTAAATATAATTGAGGTAGAAACGCGGAGTTATATGATGACACCCAGATAGAAGAGACGCTGCCTGGCTATCTCTCTTCTGGGACATCATCCTTCCTGAAAAGCTATTATTTCCTTTCAAGCTGTGTAGACTTTTTATCTTACCTGGAGGGAAAAGCTTTTCAGGCAGCAGGTCAGGTTGGCGCATTGCACACCATGGCGGTTTTGCACGCCTACCAGGCTGACCTGCTGAGAGACTTGAGTACTGGCGGGGCTCTGCAAGGTAAGGCGTATTGGATTTACGCCAGGCCACAGACTTGTCTCTTCGTGCAACAAAGCAGACGGCTCGTGCTATCGGCCGTTTTATGGCTGCTATGGTCTCCGTGGAGAGGCACTTGTGGTTGAATCTCAGGGGCATTAAGGAGTAGGATCGTGTATTCCTCCTCGATGCCCCATCTCGCCTCCCGGCCTACTTGGCGATGTCGTTAACTCGGTCGCCACTAGGTTCATGAGGCGAAGTTATATAACAAGCCTTCGGGAAATTCCTTCCCCGCCTTGCTCAAGAGTCGGGACTGTCGGCCACCCAGTCTCGACCGGGTCTGACTGTTGCGAGGCATGAAACACACAAGGAGAGTGTTTTTGAGCTGGGCACCCCCTCGCAAGATTGGGGTGCGTCACGCAATCCGCCTCAAAAGAGGTCAGACTATATTGTCTTCACAAAGAAGCCCTGAGGTTCATGTGCCCAGGACTGTGGGGGGTGGCCCCCCAATGGGGAGAGGCACGCAGAATTCCTTTTAAAGAATGAAGTGTTCTCCCTGGCACCCCCAGGAGGTTGGTGTTCTTGCTCCGCCACCACTGGTGTTTCGGGCAACTCCAGTCTCCAATAAAATGTTAGTTCTTCGGGTTTTTCCTGCCGCGTTTCAGGATGCCGAACATCTAACATTCCCCCCGTTTAACCAAGCCGCTGAGCTTTGCCCCTTTCTGAGAAACTGGCAGCTTGGAAGCTACTGCCAAGTATATCTCCTTGGGCACTAAGCACTGTACAGAGAAACTACAGGATTCAGTTCTCACATCACCCTCCGCGTTTCAATGGCGTGGTTCCACTTCCATGAAACCGGAAAGTGCAATAGGAACGGGGGGCTGCGTCCAATTTTTTTAGATTTTGCGGGCTTTACCGCTATCTAAAAATAAATCAATGGAAATATTGCCACAACACAGGAGGTTCCTGAGGTTCGCTTTCGGGGGCGAAGCTTACCAGTATCGGGTCCTTCCATTTGGTCTAGCTTTTTCACCCGCACATACACAAAATACATGGATGTAGTTCTGGCTCTTACGACTCCAGAGCATCCGTATTGAATTACATGACTGGCTGGCCCAGTCTCAGTAGCTAGCGCTTCGACATCAGCATGTCGTTCTAGCTAATCTTTGTTTCCTAGGATTGAGATCCAATGCCATGAAAGCATGCTCTTTCCTGTTTAGAGGACAACATTTTTGGGTGTCACATGGAATTTGAGCGTAAGCGGGCACAGCTGTCCCCCGCTCGTGTCGAATCCATTCTCAACACCGTCAAGGAAATCAAGCTAGACCAGAAAGTGACCATCACTTTCAGAGATCTTAGCTCTCATGGCAGCTGTATCCACGGTGACACCTTTGGACCTTCTGCACATGAGAGCATTTCAGTTGTGGCTAAGAACCAGGGGATTTTACTCTAGGGCCAATCCCCAATAAGGGCTACGTGCCAGGTGCTTTGTACCCTTCCTATGTGGTTCAGACCCCGGTTTCTGACTCTGGGTCCCACTCTAAGTTCGTCTTGTCGCGCAGATGCTAACGACAGACGCTTCCCTCATGGGCTGGGGTGCGGTCTTAAATGACCGTCCAGCCCAAGGGAGCTGGAGAGGCCATCTTTTTGCGCGGCACATCAATTGCCTCAAAATCATGGCTCTATTTCAGGCCCTAAAGCACTTCCTCCAGCAGTTGAGACTACCATGTCCTAGTGCGGGTGGACAACACTATGGCAGTCTCGTATATTAATCGCCAGGGCGGACTGTGCTCGCGCCGCTAAATAGCTAGCGCACCAGATTCCTGTCCCTCAGGGCGATTTACATTCTTGGAAAATTTCATGTAGCGTAGGTGGACCTCTTTGCCTCGCAAGATCAGCAAATGTCCCCTTTACTACTCCCCCTCAAATAGAATGTATTTGAAAAGTTGGTGCATGACGAAGCAGGTAGACCCAGTCCACTGCCGAATTGTTTCAGTGCTGGAGTTTCTGCAGAGAAAATTTGTCCTCTGGCTTGTGCCCCTTGTTGAACCACTAGAGTCAGCGCCTCAGGTTTCTGACCCTTAAGATGGTTTTTCTAAATGGTGTTACCTCTCTAAGAGGATCGGACAGCTATTGCCCTCTCCTATGAGGCGCGTGGGCTCACTTCGCCTCTAGGAATCAGGGCTCATTCAACCAGGGGAATCGCCTCATCAATTGCATTAGCAAGAGGTATTCCCTTGCAGCAAGTATGTGACACGGAGGGTTGGTTCTCTCCACACACATTTGCCAACATGCATCCTATTGTTTTGAAGCCTTCTGTTCTCCGCCTTTACAGCTTCGGAGCAGGAGAGACATCACTTACTGTGTCCAGTACGTGCTCTTCTGATTTACATCCACCGCATTAGCCAGTGGCGTAAGTCAAAGCAGCTTTTACATGTTTTGAAGCCGCAAGCTGCGTGAGAGATGCTATTGCCCTCTCCTATGAGGCGCGTGGGTTCACTTCGCCTCTAGGAATCAGGGTTCATTCAACCAGGGGAATCGCCTCATTAATTGCACTAGCAAAAGGTATTCCTTTGCAGCAAGTCTGTGATGCGGAGAGTTGGTCCTCTCTGCACACATTTGCCAATATGCATCCTATTGTTTTGAAGCCTTCTGTCCTCCGCCTTTACAGCTTCGGAGCAGGAGAGACTTCACTTACTGTGTCCAGTACGTGCTCTTCAGATTTACGTCCACCGCATTAGCCAGTGGCGTAGGTCAGAGCAGTTTTTACATGTTTTGAAGCCGCAAGCTACGTGAGAGATGCTATTGCCCTCTCCTATGAGGCGCGTGGGTTCACTTCGCCTCTAGGAATTAGGGTTCATTCAACCAGGGGAATCGCCTCATTAATTGCACTAGCAAGAGGTATTCCTTTGCAGCAAGTCTGTAATGCGGAGGGTTGGTCCTCTCCGCACACATTTGCCAATATGCATTCTATTGTTTTGAAGCCTTCTGTCCTCCGCCTTTACAGCTTCGGAGCAGGAGAGACTTCACTTACTGTGTCCAGTACGTGCTCTTCAGATGTACGTCCACCGCATTAGCCAGTGGCGTAAGTCAGAGCAGCTTTTACATGTTTTGAAGCCGCAAGCGGCGTGAGAGATGCTATTGCCCTCTCCTATGAGGCGCGTGGGCTCACTTCGCCTCTAGGAATCAGGGTTCATTTAACCAGGGGAATCGCCTCATCAATTGCACTAGCAAGAGGTATTCCCTTGCAGCAAGTCTGGGAAGCGGAGGGTTGGTCCTCTCCGCACACATTTTCCAATATGCATCCTATTGTTTTGAAGCCTTCTGTCCTCCGCCTTTACAGCTTCGGAGCAGGAAAGAGACTTCACCTACTTTGTCCAGTACGTGCTCTTTAGATTTACATCCACCGCATCAGCTAGTGGCGTAAGTCAAAGCAGCTTCTACATGGTCTGGGGCCGCAACGGGGGGTGGCCCCCACTACACTGGGCTTATTGCCCTCTCCTATGAGGCGCGTGGGCTCACTTCGCCTCTAGGAATCAGGGCTCATTCAACCAGGGGGATCGCCTCATCTATTGCACTAGCAAGAGGTATTCCCCTGCAGCAAGTGTGTGACACGGAGGGTTGTCCTCTCCGCACACATTTATTACATTTATAGTTTGGATGTTCATGCTACTCCGGGCTCACGGGTCCTCGAGTCAGCTACCCAGACATAGTTCTGAGACCATAGTTCTGAGACCTTCTCGGCCTTGTGCGCACACGCTACACAACCTTGGAGTCCAGACACTCGCAGTGCGGCGGCGTTGGCACTCTCGTTCCCATAGCGTTTTCACGCAGCATCGAGTGTAGCCTTTGAAAGGGAACGTCTCGGGTTACTTTGCTGTAACCCTGTTCCCTGAAAAGGCGGGAACGAGATGCTGCGTCCCAATGCCGCACTCCCTATGTGACCGGATGTCCGTTCAGACAAATCAATCTGAGGAATGTTTCCGGTTCACTCCTATTTATAACCTGCAGGTGCGTCCTATCAGATGACGTCACCTGACCGAGGTTATAAAAGCCAAAAATTTGGCGTGTTTGGTACACACATGCTTCACAACCGGCAACATGACAAGATGTTCCCATAGCGTTTTCACGCAGCATCTCGTTCCCGCCTTTTCAGGGAACAGGGTTACAGCAAAGTAACCCGAGACGTTATCCTGGAAGTTTGTTTAATAAAGGCAATGTTAATCTGTGGTATCTAATGTTAATCATATTTATTAAACAGTTTTTATAAATTATATATTATGTGGAGTTTTACCTCCATATTATCTAAACTACTTTTATACTTAAATATTATAATACTTTAGCCTCATCCCCATTTTCATAAATAAAATTTTTAAAGAACTAAAAATTAAATTTAGTTATTTCACCAAACACTAATTAAATTTATATAAACTCAGGTTTTATATTTTACAGACATGGAATAAACATTATGTTTGTTTGTAGTGTTTATAAAGAGTTTGGTCTGTTTCTTTGTAAAGCAGTAAAACTTTGATATAAAGTTTATTAATATAAAAATGTATTAATATAAAAATAAAAATATTAATATAAATTTTATTTAATAAAGATTAATTAAAATTGTATTTATTTAATATAAAATTTTAAGTGTTAGCATATGGATATTATTAATACAGTACAAAGGATATACTACTGATCTTATATATTTATTGTACAGAATATGATGGCATGATGGAGAAACCTTGGGAGAAGAAGGACTGATGTGACTGAGATACTCAAGTCCTTTTTTTCAGGAAATTACTTATTTTAGGTAATTCATTTTAATAATTGGACAATTTTTTATTATACTTACAAAACTATATAATTACTATGACCTTTGTTATATTGTTCTTGGTTATTGAAATTAAATTCAATCAGTAAAGTATCTATCTATCTATCTAATCTTATTATTAGAAATATTAACAGATTAGAGTGAGTTAAATCACTTCCATAATTACTGTAAAATAGTGTCAAATAAAGCTTGTAATTTATATCTTATTTAGTATTTTGCAAATCTATAAGTAATTACACCAATACATTTTTTTGCTAATTATTAAACAAATGCCAGTTTAATAAAATGAAACTGCCTTTCTATTTAGAGCTATTTGTTCATGTATATATTATTTATTCATTCATTCTCTATAAAATTTATCCTGATCCTGTACAGGGATATGGAAAGATTGGAGCCTATGCTAGTAGACTCAGGGCATTAGGCAGGGTAGGGTACACCATGGATGGGCACAATCACACACTCATTTACACTACAGGCAATTCAGAAACTCCTTCTTTGTCTTTCGGCTGTTCCCTTTCAGGGGTCGCCACAGCAAATCATCTGCCTCCATCTAACCCTATTCTCTGCATCCTCTTCTCTCACACCAACTAATTTTATGTCCTCTCTCACTGCATCCATAAATCTCCTCTTTGGTCTTCCTCTAGACCTCCTGCCTGGCAGTTCCAACCTCAGCATCCTTCTACCGATATATTCACCATCTCTCCTTTGAACATGTCAGAACACACCTTACACTTTTCTCTACCCATTCCAACCTGCCTGTACCCGCCTCTTCACCTCCTTTTCACACTCTCCGTTGCTCTGGACAGTTGACCCTAAGTACTTAAAATCCTGCACCTTCTTTACCTCTGCTCCCTGTAGCCTTACTGTCCCTCTTGAGTAAACTCCAATTAGCTTAATCTGCATGTATTTGGACTTAAGGAGGTAATCAGAGTACACAAAGGAAACCCACTCTGCATGATGAGATATATGTGTGTGTGTGTGTGTGTGTGTTTATTTAATGTATAAAATATCTGATATATATCAAATATATCACACACACACACACCCACACACACACACACACACACACACACACACTAACGGAATCAGTGCTTTTTGACAGAGGGATAGAAACAGGATCTTTAACAAGGAAGATCCCTTCCAAACCCACACACAAAATAAAAGATGCTTTACGCACACACCCGGTCACAGTGTTGTAAACAGTACACTCAGACACGGATGTTAACTATATGAGTGGCGCGCGCGCACTGAGACAGCGCATGGGACAATTAACCACAATTCCGCTGTGCGAGAGAGAGAAAGACCATTGGCTCAGTTGTGATCACGTGACTCTGTGTCAAAACAAGAAGCGCATGCGTGCCACATGATGATACTTGGTACTTGTAAATAAAGACTCGCTCGTTTAACAAGGCAAAATGTATAAACATTTTGCTCATCTTGTGAGTAATTTTTCAATTGCTCCAATTTTCCTAGTTTTGTTACTGCTGATCTTGATTCCCTGGTCCCTCATTTTAGCCAAGCAGTCAAAAATTTGGGGGTGACTTTAGACAGTTTAGCAGTTTAAACTTTCAGACACAGATTGATTCTGTTGACAAGGCAGGCTTTTTCCATCTTCGCCTCTTCGCAAATGTCAAGCCCTTTTTTAAATTGAGTGACCTAAAGAAAGCCATTCATGCTTTTATCAGTTTGTGGCTAGTCTGTTGCCACGCTCTTTATGTTGGAGTTACTTTTTTATTTTATTTATTTACCTTTATTTAACCAGGCAAGACAGATTAAGAACAGGTTTCTTATTTACAGTACAACTGTCGCCTGGCAAAGTCTCAGCCTTTTGGGGGAAATAGGGGAACTGATAAAAAATAAAACATTTTAATAAAGATACATACAGTGGTGTGAAAAACTATTTGCCCCCTTCCTGATTTCTTATTCTTTTGCATGTTTGTCACACAAAATGTTTCTGATCATCAAACACATTTAACTATCAGTCAAAGATAACACGAGTAAACACAAAATGCAGTTTTTAAATGATGGTTTTTATTATTTAGGGAGAAAAAAAATCCAAACCTACATGGCCCTGTGTGAAAAAGTAATTGCCCCCTGAATCTAATAACTGGTTGGGCCACCCTTAGTAGCAATAACTGCAATCAAGCGTTTGTGATAACTTGCAACGAGTCTTTTACAGCGCTCTGGGGGAATTTTGGCCCACTCATCTTTGCAGAATTGTTGTAATTCAGCTTTATTTGAGGGTTTTCTAGCATGAACCGCCTTTTTAAGGGCATGCCACAACATCTCAATAGGATTCAGGTCAGGACTTTGACTAGGCCACTCCAAAGTCTTTATTTTGTTTTTCTTCAGCCATTCAGAGGTGGATTTGCTGGTGTGTTTTGGGTCATTGTCCTGCTGCAGCACCCAAGATCACTTCAGCTTGAGTTGACGAACAGATGGCCGGACATTCTCCTTCAGGATTTTTTGGTAGACAGTAGAATTCATGGTTCCATCTATCACAGCAAGCCTTCCAGGTCCTGAAGCAGCAAAACAACCCCAGACCATCACACTACCACCACCATATTTTATGTTCTTTTTCTGAAATGCTGTGTTACTTTTACGCCAGATGTAACGGGACACGCACCTTCCAAAAAGTTCAACTTTTGTCTCGTCGTTCCACAAGGTATTTTCCCAAAAGTCTTGGCAATCATTGAGATGTTTTTTAGCAAAATTGAGACGAGCCTTAATGTTCTTTTTGCTTAAAAGTGGTTTGCGCCTTGGAAATCTGCCATGCAGGCCGTTTTTGCCCAGTCTCTTTCTTATGGTGGAGTCGTGAACACTGACCTTAATTGAGGCAAGTGAGGCCTGCAGTTCTTTAGATGTTGTCCTGGGGTCTTTTGTGGCCTCTCGGATGAGTTGTCTCTGCGCTCTTGGGGTAATTTTGGTCGGCCGGCCACTCCTGGGAAGGTTCACCACTGTTCCATGTTTTTGCCATTTGTGGATAATGGCTCTCACTGTGGTTCGCTGGAGTCCCAAAGCTTTAGAAATGGCTTTATAACCTTTACCAGACTGATAGATCTCAACTAATTTTGTTCTCATTTGTTCCTGAATTTCTTTGGATCTTGGCATGATGTCTAGCTTTTGAGGTGCTTTTGGTCTACTTCTCTGTGTCAGGTAGCTCCTATTTAAGTGATTTCTTGATTGAAACAGGTGTGGCAGTAATCAGGCCTGGGGGTGACTACAGAAATAGAACTCAGTTGTGATAAACCACAGTTAAGTTATTTTTTAACAAGGGGGGCAATCACTTTTTCACACAGGGCCATGTAGATTTGGAGTTTTTTTTCTCCCTTAATAACGTAAACCTTCATTTAAAAACTGCATTTTGTGTTCAATTATGTTATCTTTGACTAATAGTTAACGGTTTTTGATGAGCAGAAACATTTAAGTGTGACAAACATGCAAAAGAATAAGAAATCAGGAAGGGGGCAAATAGTTTTTCACACCACTGTATATACAATCTAAACAAAATTACAAGAAAAATAAAAGCAAAAACAGTAAATAAATTTGACTCTGTCAATCACAAACGTCTTATTGATAGGCTTCATGATACTGGCTTCTTCGACAAATCCTTGTCTTGGTTTTCAATTATCTAAGTGATAGCGTGCAGTCTGTGAAATCTGAACAACTCCCAGTCACCAATGGCCAAGTCGATGAAAATTGGCCAAGTCAATAAAAATAGCAGCAATAATTTAGAGTCCAATACAGAATAGATATCATTTAAGACTTTAGTTGCTGTTAAACACCCAAATCCAGTTCTAAATCCTGATTGAGCAGGTAATAAGATCTTGTGTGCTTCCAAGTATTCAGTGAGTTGACCATTTACAAGTTTTTCCAAAACCTTAGAAATACATGGCAAAACAGGCATGGGCCTGTAACAATTGGGATCTGACCAATCACACCCTTAAAAAGAGGGAACACTAACGCTGACTTCCAAACATAAGGGATTTTCCCTGTGCGTAAAGATAAATTGAATATATCTGTGATGGGAACAGCAATAATAGAGGCAGCAATTTTAAAAAAGAAAGGATCCACCTCATTAGACCCAGCAGTTTTATTGGAATCTAGCCTGAGCAATTCATCCAGAACCTCCTTCTCTAAAAAGGACCGCAAAATGAAATTATGGGAGGAAGAGGGAAGTAGTGTAGGATGAGCGAGAGTTGGAGGAGATGCAGTAGAGCAATAATAGAATTAATAGGTGACGAAACAAAATTAGATGATTCAAGGGTTAAACCAGAAGTTATAAAATGCTTATTAAGAAGCTCCAACATATGCTTCTTGTCTGATACTACAGTGTTCTCTAAGTAGAGTGAAGGAGGTAGCTTACAAGATGATTTATTTTCCATCTTATTTATCGTATTCCAGAATTTTTTAAGAACAGAGCTAGTAAAAGAAAACTGCTTCTTAAAATTAGCCTTGCGAATGGCTACTCAAACTCATTTGCATCGCCTGCAACTTGTGCAGAAAACTGCGGCTTGTATGCTAACTAAAATTCGTAAACATAATCACATCACACAAACCCTGTATTCAGTTTAAACGTTCGATGTTTGCTTTTAGTGCAATTAGTGAGCTTTTATCAACAAAGTAGAGTTTTATGTTCTATGTTTTATGTTTTATGTTCTGCTGACCAAAACCCACTTGTGGTCTCTCAGTCAAGGTACAAACAGTGGAGTGATCGCGCTTTTGCAGTGGCTGGTCCTAAACTCTGGAACACCATTCCATAAATCTTTTGTAATTTTATAATTTTGTTTTATTTTGTTTGTACTTTTATTACTCTTATTGCCTTGTTTATTTTAAAAAGCAAAACTTAAGTTGCACTTATTTAGAATGTGTCAGGCCAGCTAAAGCAGCAGAACCAACAAAACCATACCCGCCTACAAAGATAGCGGAAACAAACTACAACTCCCAACCATCACGTTACCAAGCCTTGAATATTTGTGACAGCCTTAATGTGTATGCCTTTGATCCGTATACTGGTTTTTGATTTCTTTTCTGTGCTAGTTTACGAGTTTTGCAGATTGACCGACCCTTGCCTGTTTCTTGACTACGATTACTGCTTACCCTTGTTTTAGTTATATTCTGAGTTACTAAATCTTGCCATTTCACCTGCACTTGCATCCTCCTCCATGTCATTCCTGACAGAATACTTCACCTTCATGGACTCAGCAGGGGAATTAAACGTGTGAGAAGCACTCCTGAGTCATGCCTGAGTATTAAATGAACTTCGCTCTGATATCGCACAGATTAGGATGGACAGGATGCAAATGCAGCAACAACATCGCATAAAGGAACTCCTAGAACAGATACGCCAACTGACAGCTACAAGCCCACCTGCTTTGCTTGTGCCTCAGGTGATCACTCCACTCCCACTGCTACACTCATTACTCATCCTGACAAGTATGCCGGAGATCCAGCAGAATGCCAGGGCTTCATTCTCCAATGTTTGCTTTACTTTGTGGGACTGGAAAACGTCAGTGAACAAGAGAAAATTACTCAGTTTATCACTCTTCTGACCGGAAAGGCACAAATGGGCCATGGCAGTGTGGAATCAAGGAGGAGAAAACACCACTTTCTTTTAACATTTTCTTGAACTCTTTAAACGAGTTTTCAACCACGCTCTGAAATGTAAGGAGGTAGGCGAACAGCTGCTAGCACTACAAGGCAAACACAGTGTCGCAGGGTTTCGCACTCCGCGACTGAACTTTTGCACACTCGCTGCTGGTAGTGGATAGAATGAGCCGGCTCTAAAAGAGGCATTTCACAGAGGGCTCAATAAGAAAATCCTGACGGAGCTCACATGTCAGGATAATATCGCGTCATTGGATGAACTGATCGACATGACAATTCGTCTAGATGCACCAATGTCCAGGATAGAGGGAAAAACGAAAAGTTCTGTCTTGGCCGAGACCAATGAATATGAGCTCATGCAACTGGGGAGAATAAGAGTGTCGAATAGCGAGCAACTATTTTTTGCAACTATGAAATTTTATGAATCGGGCAACCGCTGAAAGACTGAGGATTCCGCTAGTCAACTTAACTCACACAATAAACATCGAGGCACTGGACGACGGACCAATAGGAGAAGTGACAGTCACTCACCGTACCAGACCAGTTTCACTTTGTGTGGGTGCGTCCAATTGTGAAAACATATCCTTCCTGATCACTATATCCAACTTATTTCCAGTTATACTAGGATTTTCCCTGGATGCAGAAACATGACCCGATCGTTTCCTGGAAGGCAAGAGAAATCATCCAGTGGTCAAAGTGGTGCCAAATTCACTGCATCTCAAAGCCTCACATTATGGCAGCCTCCACTTCAGTCTAGGGTGAAATCTAACACATTAACAGTTATTCCCCCAGAATATGATAAAGTCATGGACTGGCTTTCAACAAGAAATCTACGTATAAATGAGGAAAGCAGGAAATTATACCACAAATACATGTGGACCATAAAAATTCTACAAAGAATCAACGACATAGCCTACAAGCTAGAACTACCCGGGCACTGTCAAATCGCGCCCACGTTTCACATCTACAACTAAAACCAGTCAGAAGTGGTCCATTGGATGAAACGTCCCATCAAGACAACTCCCCTGGACCTATCCAGATAGAGGACCGACCAGCTTACAGGATCAAAACAATACTAAACTCACATCGCCGACAGGGTAAGCTACAATACCTTATTGATTGGGAGGGGTACAGTCCAGAGGAGAGAAGCTGGGTCTTAGAGGTAGCTTCTTAAGGGGGGGCTCCGACAGGCCAGCTAAAGCAGCAGAACCAACAAAGCCTTGAATATTTGTGACAGGCTTAATGTGTATGACTTTGATCTGTGTACTATTATTTGATTTCTTGTCTGCCCTAATTTACCAGTTTTGCCGAACGACTGACCCTTGCCTGTTTCTTGACTACAATTACTGCTTACCCGTGTTTTTGTTGTATTCTGAATTAATTAATCTTGCCATTTCACCTGCACTTGGGTTCTCCTCCACGTCATTTCTGACAGAATGGCTTTGAATATTTTAGTTTCACGTATTTTTTTTATAGTTTTATCCTTTTTATGTTGTTTTTTTTTTTTTGGTTTGTTTTGTGTTTTTTTTTTTTCACTTTGATTTAACTTAGGTTGTTGTAATGTGCTATACAAAAAAATGTTGATTAATTGATTGATTGCGTAACTCTTGCAAACGTCTCGGGTTACTTTGCTGTAACCCTGTTCCCTGAAAAGGCGGGAACGAGATGCTGCGTGAAAACGCTATGGGAAACATCTTGTCATGTTGCCAGTTGTGAAGCATGTGTGTATCAAACACGCCAAATTTTGGCTTATATAACCTCTGTCGGGTGACGTCATCTGATGAGACGCACCTGCAGGTTATAAACAGGAGTAAACCGGAAACATTCCTCAGATTGATTTGTCTGAACAGACGGTCACGTAGGCAGTGCGGCATTGGGACGCAGCATCTCGTTCCCGCCTTTTCAGGGAACAGGGTTACAGCAAAGTAACCCGAGACGTTCCCTTTCAAAGGCTACACTCGATGCTGCGTGAAAACGCTATGGGAACGAGAATACCAACGCCGCCGCACTGCAAGTGTCTGGACTCCAAGGTTGTGTAGCGTGTGCGCACAAAGCCGAGAAGGTCTCAGAACTATATCTGGGAAGCTGACTCGAGGACCCGTGAGCCCGGAGTGGCATGAACATCCAGATTATAAAATCTAACAAATGTGTGCGAAAAGGACCACGCCGCCGCATCACACACTTGCTGCAGGGGAATACCTCCTGCTAGTGCAGTAGATGAGGCGATCCCCCTGGTTAAATGAGCCCTGGTTCCTAGAGGTGAAGTGAGCCCACGCGCCTCATAGGAGAGGGCAATAGCATCTCTCACCCAGTGTAATGGCGGCCGCCCCCCCCCCGTTGCGGCCCCAAAACATGTAAAGGCTGCTCTGACTTATGCCACTGGCTGATGCGGTGGATGTAAATCTGAAGAGCACGTACTGGACACAGTAAGTCTCTCCTGCTCCGAAGCTGTAAAAGGCGGAGAACAGAAGGCTTCAAAAACAATAGGGTGCATGTTGAGAATGGAACTTTCGGAAGATAGTTCAGTGAGGATGCAAAATGGCCCTGACTAGCCCAGGGGCGAAGTCTAGGCAGGATGGGGAGACTGACAGATCTCCAATCCTCTCAAAGAGGTAACGGCCATTAGAAAAACCATCTTAAAGGTCAGAAACCTGAGGCGCTGACTTTAGTGGTTCAAAAAGAAGGGTGTCAATTGGCTCTTCGAGCACGATAGATAAAACCCACAAAAGGGACCGTGTCACAGTAACCCCACCAATCAGGACGTGGCAGGCTGAAATAGCAGTTACGTACGTCCTGAGGGTACTAGGGCACAAGCCCGAGGACAATTTTTCTTGCAGAGACGCCAGCACTGAAACATTTTAGCAGTGGACTGGGTCTACCTGCTTCGTTATGCACCAACTTTTAAATACATTCCATTTGAGGGCATAAGCTCTTCTAGGGGAGGGAGCCCTAGCACTTAGAATAGTCTCAATTACGCTGGCTGAAAGACCAGCTTGACTTAGTTGGCCCATTGTGGCAGGCTGAAATAGCAGTTATGTATGTCCTGAGGGTACTAGGGCACAAGCCCGAGGACAATTTTTCCTGCAGAGACTCCAGCGCTGAAACATTTCGGCAATGGACTGGGTCTACCTGCTTTGTCATGAACCAACTTTCAAATACATTCCATTTGAGGGCATAAGCTCTTCTAGGGGAGGGAGCCCTAGCACTTAGAAAAGTCTTAATTACGCTGGCTGAAAGACCAGCTTGACTTAGTTGGTCCCGTTCAGGGACTGAACGTGAAGGTTCCAAAACTCGGGCCGGGGATGAAATATCGTCCCCTGCGCCTGAGACAGAAGATCCCACCTCATTGGAATCACCCATGGTGAGCCGTTGAAGAGGGATACTAGATCCGAGAACCACACTCTGGTCGGCCAACAGGGCGCTATCAATAAGAGGCGCAAACACTGTTGAAGGACCCTCGCCAAGACTCCCGGGAGCAGAGCTATCAGGAAAGCGCATAAAGGCGTAACCAGGGCCATGTACGTGCCACGGCGTCCAGAACCCGGGGTAGCTGGAAGAGTCAGAGAGTAGTAAAGGGGACATTTGCTGATCTTGCGAGGCAAAGAGGTCCACTTCTTCTACCTGAAATCTCTCCCAGATTGACTGACTATTTTGGGGTGGGGTTTCCATTCCCCGTGTGTCAGAGATTGACTGGACAGAACAACTGCTCCCACATTCATATGCCCTGGAATGTAATTCGCCCTGAGGGACCGGAACCTGGTGCGCTAGCTTTTTAGCGGCGCGAGCACAGGCCGCCCTGGCGATTAATATATAAGACTGCCATAGTGTTGTCCACCCGCACTAGGACATGGTAGCCTCCCAACTGCTGGAGGAAGTGCTTTAGGGCCAGAAATAGAGCCATCATTTCGAGGCAATTGATGTGCCGTGCGAGAAGATGGCCTCTCCAGCTCCCTTGGGCTGGACGGTCATCTAAGACCGCACCCCAGCCCATAAGGGAAGCGTCTGTCGTTAGCATCTGCAATGACAAGACGAACTTAGAGTGGGACCCAAAGTCAGAAACCGGGGTCTGAACCACATAGGAAGGGTACGAAGCACCTGGCACGTAACCTTTATTGGGGATTGGCCCTAGAGTGAAATCCCCTGGTTTTTAGCCACAACTAAAATGCTCTCATGTGCAGAAGACCCAAAGGTGTCACCGTGGATACAGCTGCCATAAGAGCTAAAATCTATGAAAGTGATGGTCACTTTCCGGTCTAGCTTGATTTCCTTGAGGGTGTTGAGAATGGATTCAACACGAGCGGGAGACAGCTGTGCCCGCTTACGATCGAATCCCATGTGACACCCAATATGTTGTCCTCTGAACAGGAAAGAGCACGCTTTTCATGGCGTTGGGTCTCAATCCTAAGAAACAAAGATGAGCTAGGATGACATGCTGATGTCAAAGCGCTAGCTACTGAGACTGGGCCAGCCAGTCATCTATGTAATTCAAATACGGATGCCCTGGAGTCGTAAGCGCCAGAACTACATCCATGCATTTCATATATGTGCGGGTGAGAGAGCTAGACCAAATGGAAGGACCCGATACTGGTAAGCTTCGGCCCCGAAAGCGACCTTAGGAACCTCCTGTTTTGTGGCAATATTTCTATATGAAGTAAGCGTCCTTTAATCGATTGTCCCAAGTCAATCGCTTGGTAGGACTTGAGAGCAATCACTTTAAAAGTCAATATTTTGAAGCTGTATTTATTTATTTTAGATAGCGGAACAGCCCACAAAAATCTAAAAATTGGACATAGCCCCCCGTTCCTCTTGGGAACCAAGAAATACCGACTGTAGTAGCCTGACTCACTGTCTGGTAGCGGGAACATGTTCCATGGCCCCATTTCCCAGCAACTTCTGTCAGCAGATGCGCACTTTCCGGTTTCACGGAAGTGGAGACCACGCCGTTGAAACACGGAGGGTGATGTGAGAACTGCATCCTGTAGTTTCTCTCTACAGTGCTTAGTACCCAAGGAGATATGCTTGGCAGTAGTTTCCACGCTGCCAGTTTCTCTGAAAGGGGCAAAAGTCTCAGCGGCTTGGTTAAACGGGGGGGCAATGTTAGATGTTTGGCATCCTAAACCATGGCAGGAAAAACCGAAGAGCTAACACTTTATTGGAGACTGGTGTTGCCCGAAACACCAGTGGTGGCGGAGCAAAAACACCGACCTCCTGGGTGCCAGGGAGAACACTTCATTCTCAAAAGGAATTCTGCGTGTCTCTCCCCATTGGGGGGCCACCCCCATGGTCCTGGGCACATGAACCTCAGGGCTT